>NC_082734.1:13148664-13206164 GCF_030144855.1 Hypanus sabinus
GGCAAGGGTTGACACACCGCTGCTGTGGGGAGGGGGGGGGGTGTGGTCTTCAGGGTTCTAATCTTGTCCGTCATTCATTCTTTGGGTTTTTCCCCTGTTTTGTGGCCCTTTGTGAAGGGTGAGAATTTCAGGCTGTAAACTGTCCGCATTCTCTGATACTGAGTAGAGCCAGAGAACTGCTGGAAGTCCCACAAACTTCTGTCAGGACTCCCCGCAGCCCCTCTGATCCTCCAGTTTGTGAGGATCTCTGCACGTAGCACTTGCCCTCTAACCCAGACAGCACCCTAGTAAACCTCCTGCACCTCTCCAAAGTCTCCACACCATTCCTGTAATGGGGACAGTCAGAGTGGCTCCAAAGTTAAGTGTCCATCTGACGGATAATTTTCCAGCAATTAACAATGTACCGATCCCTGGAACCAGCGTGGGTGGGTAGGTGCTGAGAGTCCAGTCAACTTAATATCAGAGACTGTCACCCCAGGGTAGTCTGGGTTCTGGCTGAATACTGTGCGGTGTAAAAGTCTTAGACACACAAGCAGAATTAGGCCTTTTGGCCCATTGAGTCTGCCCTGCCATTTCATCATGGCTGATCCAATTTTCCCTCTCAGCCCCAACCTCCCGCCTTCTCCCCAAATCCCTTCACGCCCTGACTAATCAATAATCTATCAGTCTCTGCCTTCAATATACCCAATGACTTGGCTTCCACGTGTGCTGTGGCAATGGATTCCACACTCCGGCTGGAGAAATTCTTCCTCATCTCCGTTCAAAAAGGACACCCCTCTAATTCAGAGGCTGCGTCCTCTGGTCTTAGACTGTCCCACCATAGGAAATTTTCTCTCCACATCCAATCTATCGAGTCCAATAGGTCTTACTGAGATCCGCCCTTGACTTTTCTGAATCCCAGTGAACAGAGGCCCAGAACCATCAAATATAGTTATGGAAAAAACACAAAATGCTGGCAGAACTCAGCAGGCCAGGCAGCATCTATAGGAGGAACAACAACACACACAAAATGCTGGCAGAACTCAGCAGGCCAGGCAGCATCTATGGGAGGAACAACACCACACACAAAATGCTGGGAGAACACAGCAGGCCAGGCAGCATCTATGGGAGGAACAACAACACACACAAAATGCCGGTAGAACACAGCAGGCCAGGCAGCATCTATAGGGAGAAGCACTGTCGACGTTTTGGGCCGAGATTTCCTCGTGTTTGCTCAATGGGAAGAAGTAGTGACGACGTTTCGGGAAGGGTCTCGGCCGAAACGTTGTCACTACCTCCTCCCATAAATGCTGTCTGGCCTGCTGAGTTCTGCCAGCATTTTGTGTTTCTATTTATTTCCAGCCTCTGCAGATTCACTCGTGTTGCATATAGTTATGGTGCCAGAGACTTTTACACAGTACTGTATTTGTCAGCGTGGAGCAGAGAGCGAGTTTGTAAATCTGGTGGGAACAAAGGATGTTGTGAATGGTGAGGGTAGAGGGCTGTGGGACAGACAGGAGTGCCGGGGGTGGGGTGGGGTGGGGTGGGGTGTTATGGGTTCAGGTTCACCCAGCCCTGAGACACCAAGCAAGGTCATTTGATTCCAGACAATTGGTTTATTGATCGTTACAGAATGTCTCTCTGCGTCCCACTCCCTTCCCTTTTTCCCAGCCACGATGCCCCTCTCCCTGCCCTCTTCCCACTCTCAGCCCACAATAGAGACCTAAATCAGAATCAGGTTTATCGTCACTCACATATGTCATGAATTTTGGGTTTTTTTTGCGGCAGTACCGTACGGTACATAAAATCACCACAGTACTGTGTAAAGTCTTAAGCAGCCTCGCTATATATATGTGCCTAAAAGACTTTTGCACAGTACTGAATGAGTCAGAATCAGGTTTATCATCGCTGACATATGCCGTGTGATTTGCTGTTCTGTAGCAGAAGGACAGAGCAATACGAGATAAAAATTTAAAAAATACAATAAAAAACAGTAAAAAAAAAGTAATTCCAAAAGCGAGCAAAAATACTGCCTCACCGGATGGTATGATCCATAATCAGGAGGTCCTGGCTTTTACCTTTTGGAAGGGGACCAACTGACCGCTCATCTGCACCACAGCCCTCTACTCCAGGCAGCCTGGTAAATCTCTCCAAAGCCTGCGCTTTCTTCCCGTACTGCGGAGACCAGAATTGAGTGAAATACTCTATAGGTGCACCCTAACCGGAGTTAAATAAAGCTGCAACTTGGTTTTCTGACCCTGGATCTCAGTGCCCGGATGAATAAAAGCAAGTCTTCATCTCCCTGAGCGGCCACTGTCTGGGAGCAATGGGCCCCAACAGTCGGTACAGTCGAGGGTCCCACCGTTCGCCGCGGTAAAGCTGGATGTAGGCATGGAAACGCTGCCGAGGTGACCGGGCTTCTTGTCTTTCTTTCCCAGGGCTGCAGGAGGAGGGTGTTTGAGTGGGTGCAAGAAAATGTCATCAGCATAACAATCATCTGCATCGGTATCACCGTGGTAGAGGTGAGTCGCTGTGGAGAGCATGCCAAGTATGGGGGGAGAGAGAGAGCACAGTGAGATTGGGGGGGAGTGTCAGATTCACGGTGTGTATGTGAAAAATGGAGGGGAGAAAAACCCACTGCAGATGCTGAAAACCTGAAAGAAAAATAGAAAATGCTGGGAACACCCAGCAGGTCGGTCAGCATCTGCGGGAAGAGAAGCTAGAGTTGCTGTTTCAAGTGGCAGACTCTGCGGAGTGTTCAGTCGGAGGGGAGGTGGTGGGGTTATTTCGCATGGAACCAGGCCCTTCAGCCCAAGATGTCTACCTAAGCTGTAACATTTGCTGGCACAGGCCAAGTCATTGACGGGTCTTCATTGGACAGGACACGAATGGATGAGGAGAGAAGGCAAGAGATTGGGAAAATGGATCAGACATACTCCTACATCTTACGGTTGAAGCTAGTCTCATCTGTCCACATTTGGCCCGTGCCTCTCTACGCCTTTCCCGCGCAGGGCTAGGTTCAGGGTGAGGGTTGGGATGGAACCAGGGCCTGCCACTAAGCCATGTTGTGTTCAGTTCCTGCAGCTTCTCTGCTGTAGCCTGGAATGCTGCCTGGGCTGGAAACGGACTGAGCGTGCGGGATCCTGGGCCGACCTCCCAATGCTCCCCACCAGGTGCCCGGGCTTTGCTGTCTCGACCGTGGTGAAGTTTGCAGAGTTTGAAATGGTCGGTGGGTGGGGGGTTGGGGGGAGGTGAGTCCAGGGAGGGGATGTCGGCGAGAAAGAGCCTCGCGAGCGAGGGTCAGTATTCAGCAGGGCCGGAGGAAGTCCTCCCCCCGTCTCCCGTGCCCACTCTGCCTCTTCCAACACCCTCCGCTCCTCAACCCCTAAACCTGGGCTCCAGGAGATTGCAAACTCCATTCTGTGGTGCTGGAAGAGATGGCGGAGGGTGCACGAACGGAGACGCTCACCCGGGAGGTGAGCAAGTGGGATGGGTGGCACGCTTGTGGGGAATGGAAACCTCGGAGCAGTTTCTGAAGAGAGTTAGTGGAAGGAGTTGGTCAGCGGGAGCGGGTGTTCTGGGACTGAGGGAATCGGGAGACAAGGACCTCAGGTTGGGTCTGCTGGGGAATTTAGGGCAGCACCTCTCTGTGGTGAGGGGTGGAGCAGGTAATGGGTAGTGGAGAACGTAGGTGGGAGAGGTTGGTCTGGGTGATTGAGGTAACTTTTGGACAGAGTAACCCTGTAGTGGTGGGGGGAGAGGAGGGCACACCACGGACTGGAGGGGCTTGAATCTGCAGCACCCCAGCACCTGTGGTGCGAAATGAGCAGTCGATGTTCTGGGCTGAGAACGTTCGCCTGGGCAGTTTAGTGAGTCCGCATGAGAGTGTGGTGGGAGAGCGGGGGCACCAGGGGAACCCGCAGAGGGGGAGCAGAGAGGGAGGGTCTTGGAGAACTCCGGTCAGGGAGCGCTGGAAATTTCTGCAGAGTGGGTACGCCTTGAAGAGCCTTCTCGGTAGGCGAGGAAAACAGAGACGAGCGACGGCAGATGAATTGGCAAACCAAAATGAAAGGGGGGGGGGGGGGGTTGGTGGCTCGGATTGGCTGCTCATTTGTTGGGTTGTTGGCCGAGCCTGGAGGTTGGGCTGCAAACGTTTCATCACCAAATCGGCGTCCGATTGAGTTGTTTCTGCCAAGTGCTCGTGTTTATAATCGTCCGACTTATCGTTCTGATTGTTAGGCTGTCGTGCTGGCTGCTGGTCTCCACTGGGCCCTGGCCAACTAGAAGGTTGAATGATCTCCGTCGGCCCGTATCGCTGGTTGTCAGTTCCTCGGATGTCCAGCGCTCACCCCTCGGTCCCGATCACGCAGAACAGCGAGTCAAACCAATATAAACACAAGCACCCAGCAGAAACAATACTTACTTGTGCACCGACAATGTCACCTTGACTAGCGACAAAACGTTTGCGTCATCACCTCCAGGTTCGGCCAACAACCCTACAAAGCAAAATTGGTTTCTCTTTGTCAAGTGTACCGAGGTTCAGCGAATCTGGAGCAACAAACACAGACAGCCTCGACCCGAGTCGCTGACTGTCCATTCCCCACCACAGCTGGTGCCCGACCTGAGTTCATCCAGCATTTTTGACTTGTTAGCTCCTTTGGGGGAGGTGGGCTCAGGCAATGAGTTGACCAATGGTGAGTTAGGGGAGTTGGATGGCCGGCAGGACCAGGGTCGATTTTACCGATGGTGGGGTGGGTGGTGTTGGGGAGCGGAAAACGTGCTTTTTACAGCTGCCTGTGTTTGCAAGTGTGTGAAGTGTTGTGTTGTCAGTCGCCTGCTGTACTAACCCAAATCTCCTTCGTTTGCTTGCATTTGCACCCAGAGCTTCCTACTTAGAATATTGGCAAGGTAACTCTCACTTGAACAGCTGAAAGCTAACATCTGCATGTCGTGTGAGTGTTTCTGAGTGTGTTTATTTATTTCCACGCCAATTATGGGGTGACGAGACATTGTATGAACTAAACTCTTCTCAGGCTTACAGCCAGGTACAAGTGTTGATGACAAACTCTGCCATCTTCGTCAGGGATGACACCTGGGCATGTCTAGTCCAGTGGGATTTATACCCCCATCCTCCGTCCTTCCTGATTGGTTCGTGCTCATCCAATCAGGTTTCTGCTCTCCCACCTTGTTTACAACCAAATTCCAGTTCTTACTTACAGTGAGATCTTCGTCTTTGTTAAAAAAAATTTCCTCTAGTTTAATTGGCTTCCTTGAACAGGCGGTCCCGAAAGCCATTAGTTTTGTGCCTGCAAATTGCTATAGGGTTGACTTTGATGGTACAAAACTGTGCCAGTGGCTTCTGGGACTGCATGGTAAAGGAACCAATATCCCAGTTAGAATCAGTGTGGGACCCGTCCCCCAGAGAGGATCAGTGTATGTGTGTGGGACCCATCCCCCAGTGAGGGTCAGTGTGTGTGTGGGACCTGTTCCCCCAGTGAGGGTCAGTGTGTGTGGGACCCGTCCCCCAGTGAGGGTCAGTGTGTGTGGGACCTGTTCCCCAGTAATGGTCAGTGTGTCTGTGTGGGACCTGTTCCCCCAGTGAGGGTCAGTGTGTGTATGGGACCTGTTCCCCAGTGAGGGTCAGTGTGTGTGGGACCCGTCCCCCAGTGAGGGTCAGTGTGTGTGGGACCTGTTCCCCAGTAATGGTCAGTGTGTGTGTGTGGGACCTGTTCCCCCAGTGAGGGTCAGTGTGTGTGTGGGACCCATCCCTCAGTGATGTTCAGTGTGTGTGTGGGACCTGTTCCCCAGTGAGGGTCAGTGTGTGTGTGGGACCTGTTCCCCCAGTGAGGGTCAGTGTGTGTGTGGGACCCATCCCCCAGAGAGGGTCAGTGTGTGTGTGGGACCCATCCCCCAGTGAGGGTCAGTGTGTGTGGGACCTGTTCCCCCAGTGAGGGTCAGTGTGTGTGTGGGACCTGTTCCCCAGTGAGGGTCAGTGTGTGTGGGACCTGTTTCCCTAGTGAGTGTCAGTGTGTGTGTGGGACCCATCCCCCAGTGAGGGTCAGTGTGTGAGGGACCTATTTCCCCAGTGAGGGTCAGTGTGTGTGTGGGATCTGTCCCCCAGTGAGGGTCAGTGTGTGAGGGACCTATTTCCCCAGTGAGGGTCAGTGTGTATGGGACCTGTCCCCCAGTGAGGGTCAGTGTGTGTGTGGGATCTTTCCCCCAGTGAGGGTCAGTGTGTGTGTGGGACCTGTTCCCCAGTGAGGGTCAGTGTGTGTGGGACCTGTTCCCCCAGTGAGAGTCAGTGTGTGTGTGGGACCCGTCCCCCGGTGAGTGTCAGTGTGTGTGTGGGACCTGTTCCCCCAGTGAGGGTCAGTGTGTGTGTGGGATCTGTCCCCCAGTGAGGGTCAGTGTGTGAGGGACCTATTTCCCCAGT
This sequence comes from Hypanus sabinus, assembly GCF_030144855.1. NCBI lineage: Eukaryota > Metazoa > Chordata > Chondrichthyes > Myliobatiformes > Dasyatidae > Hypanus > Hypanus sabinus. The sequence goes on from NC_082734.1 coordinate 13,155,077, forward strand.
GAGGGTCAGTGTGTATGGGACCTGTCCCCCAGTGAGGGTCAGTGTGTGTGTGGGACCCGTCCCCCAGTGAGTGTCAGTGTGTGTGTGGGACCCGTCCCCCAGTGAGAGTCAGTGTGTGTGTGGGACCCGTCCCCCAGTGAGTGTCAGTGTGTGTGTGGGACCTGTTCCCCCAGTGAGGGTCAGTGTGTGTGTGGGATCTGTCCCCCCAGTGAGGGTCAGTGTATGTGGGACCCGTCCCCCAGTGAGGGTCAGTGTGTGTGTGGGACCTGTTCCCCCAGTGAGGGTCAGTGTGTGTGAGTGTGTGTGTGTGTGTGTGTGTGTGTGTGAGTGTGAGTGTGTGTGTGAGTGTGTGTGTGTGAGTGTGTGTGTGTGGAACCTGTTTCCCCAGTGAGGGTCAGTGTGTGAGTGTGAGTGTGAGTGTGTGTGTGTGAGTGTGTGTGTGTGTGTGTGTGTGTGTGTGTGTGTGTGTGTGTGTGCGTGCGTGTGTGTGTGTTTCTCTAGTGAGAGTCACTGTGGTCAAGCTCAAGGAAATTCTCATCACTGAGAGAGAGAGAAATTAGGAATCGAGAGCTCTTCTTCCCTTTTCCCATTCCCCCTCAAAAAATGGATTGAATAGAAAAGAGTGTTATCAGCATCCGTTGTTGCTGTCAGTGTATTAAGATCTGTGTAATCAATACCAGGCAGAGGGAGCAGTAATATGGATCAGATGATCTTACGTGGTAGAATTGGATTGAGGAACTGACTGAACATTGGACAGGGTTCCAAGCTAAACGGTTCTGGCAGCAGCTCAGGTGGAGATTGGTGACACTGGGATGCAAACCCTCTCTCAAGACCCTACTGCCATCCACTCAGTGGCCACTCCAGTACCTAATCAACCCATCTATATAAGCTATCTTGTGTATTTATATTGTGGGTTTTTAAAAAAAAATCATCATTATTGTATTATTTATCTTTTGTGGTTTTGTTGTGTTGCTTCAGGTCGGGAGTAACAATTATCTCATTCTCCTTTACATTTGTGTACTGGAAATGACGTTAAACAATCTTGAATCTAACAAAGAGGCCGCTGAGTGTCTGTTGGTGGTCTCCTGCTGCCGTAGGATCACTGTGTCGTGCGTTCAGAGATGCTCCTCTGCACACCACTGTTGTGACACGTGGTTCTTTGAGTCACTGTCACCTCCCTGTCAGCTTGAACCAGTCTGGCCATTCTCCTCTGACCTCTCTCGTTAACGAAGTGTTTACCCCCACAGAACTGCCTCTCACTAGATGTTTTTTTTTGTTTTTTTGCCCCATTCTCTGTAAACTCCAGAGATTGCTGTGCCTGAAAATCCCAGGAGATGAGCAGTACCTGAGGTCCTCAAACCACCCCATCTGGCACCGACAATCGTCCCACAGTCAAAGTCATTTAGCTCACATTTCTTCCCCACCCTGACGTTTGGTCTGACCAACAACTGAACCTCCTGACCATGCTTGCAAGCTTTTACGCCTCCAGTTGCTGCCTCATGATTGGCCGATTAGATATTTGCATTAACGAGCAAGTTTACCCAATAAAGTGGCCACTGGGTGTATGTGTTGGCGCAAATTCCAAAGGTGGGGCGGTACAAGTGAAAGCCGATATGTCAGGTGAATGCCAATTTTCAGCCGCTTTTCCTGCCTTCTCCTTCCAGCTGATGCTGCTTGCCCTGTCATCGGTGCTGTTGGTGAACATTCACATGCTCAGCACTGCAGTCGGACTACTCCAGCCCAGGGGAGCAACCGCTGGGCCCTCCGGCCCTTCTGGAGTTGACCTGGAGCAGACAGAGCTGCCGGCTAAGCCATCTTTTACAGCAAGGCAGGGGGAGTCACAGGGAAGTGGGCGAGGGACGGCAGCTGAGCAAACTGTACAGGAGAGAGAAGAGTTAGATCTGTTAGCCCAGCCGTCTACCACAACAGAACAGACCCTACAGGAGAGAGAAGAGTTAGATCTGTCAGATAACTCATCCACTGCCGCTGAATAAACCGTACAGCATTTTGGAGGGCCTAGTGAAATGAGGCGGACTCGTGCACTGCCAACATTGTGGCGTGCCAGTCAACACTGACTACTCCACGCAGAGATTACCGACCAGTGAGTCGCAGCAAAGCTGAGATCCGTCCCTTGGGAGCCGCCTGTCATTATCTGCCTAATTAAAAGCCCTTTGCAAGTTTGCCGTGTCGGAGGTGTTCGGGATCGATGGTGGAAGAATGGGTGGGGGGGGGGAGAGGGGGTTGGAGGTGTGGAAAGATAATTTCACCCTGAGGGCACGGGGGTCTGAGGTTCGCTTGTGGGCTGCGTGAAGGAGCCAGCGCCCCTCATCACGTGAAGAGGCGAGCGAAGGGAGTGGGAGGAACAGGACCAGTTAACTCTGGGATGAGGTGGGGGGGCATGATGGGCTGATTTGCCTGTGACCGAGCTGTGTGTGGGACCCCGAGCCGCGTGACCAGGCCGGCGTCTGTGAGGTTGTCAAAGTCGGCCGGGGGAAGACTTCCCACCCCGCGAGCGAGGGCACTGATCTCTTCTTTGGGGAGGAGGCCCCAGCTGTGAGCCGCACCTCCCTACTGATGAATCGTGTTGCGAGTTCTTGCGCGTATACCCATGAGCTGGGTGCATGCAGCGGGGTGGGAGGGGGTGGTCTGGGGTTTCCGTCCCGCGGACGTGAGTGTGTAATGGTGACTTGAGTGCTTGAACCTTCTCTCCAGTAAAACAGTGCACACCGCGTCGCCGCCCTGCGCTCCAGGTCGGAGTCGTTCTACTCACACTCTCCCTTCCCTCTCCCACAGCTCCTTGGGATGTCGCTATCGATGTTATTGTGTAGAAACATCGACCCCGACTACGACAAACTCATTCGCTTTCAGTAAACTGGAGACATTGCGGGCAAGTGTGGAAGGACTTGAAAGCCAGCGCAGTTTATTTTTCTCTTTTAAATCTTCCTGCCATAATTTTACTTCTAATTCAGTGTTTAATCCCTGGAAGGATTTGACTGGGATCTACAATTCTGATACTGAACCCTCTGGGATCAAATGGACTCCACAAGCCCACCCACTACTAACCTTAATCTAAAATCTAAATGAATTCAACGCAATCCAGGAGATCGTGGCACTTTATCGGGGAGTAAAATCGACCCGATGGAGGTGAATCGGGACCACGGTGAAACATTCCATGCCGGAAAAGATTACATATTGTCCGAGCAACCCTTCCACCCGCGCCGGACTTCAGTTTGTTCCTGACTGGCCAACGGACTGAGGTTGGACAATATAGACAGCAACATGAGTGCATTTTGCTTTTTACTTGGGTCGTCAAAAAATCAACTATTTTTCCAGGTTGAATGAGCAGAAGTCAAAAGGGAATTGGTGTTTTAGGGGAATAATTGTTGATTTGTCAGTTGGACTTAACAGTGGCAGCTGCTGCCCATTTTGGTTCCCCAGAACCATTTTCAGTACAGTTCGACATCTTGCGGGTCCAGAACCAGCGTTGGTGCAGAACTGCTTATCCAAGCGGGCATGGTAGCAATCTTCATTACAGCGCCCTAAAGTTAGAGAGAAGAACATACAATTGGAAGCAAGCATGTAAGCCTTAGATTGTTAATTCAAAGGGAGTTTTTTTTTAAAGTCCTCGTGATTTTGTTGAAGTGAATAGTTAACGAATTATTTCAAAATGATTCTTCTCCATTTTGATTACAATGCCTAAGCCCGTTGTCTTTTCAATCCTGACCCCACTGGTGAAATAATGTACCTTCGGGCGCATTGCGCGGCAACTTTGCCAGGTTTTTTTAAGCGTTGGTCTGTTTCGCGAGGCCGAGTCGCCGGCTCGACTGTCAACGCAGCACGGATAGAAAGCGAACAAGGAGCCGGCCGGTTTTGAGCCTGAGGCCTCTCGCTGCGAAGCCTGGGGGGTGGGGGGGGGCAGATACCACTGGCCCAGAGAAACCCCACTGGAGGTCTTTCTGTAAGATGCCTTGTGCGACGATCAGCAGTGGGACAGGAAGGGGTCTTTCCGATGAAAGTACAGAGAGTAGCTCCTGGCTTGTGTCACACTGAGCACAGGCTTTGTAGTAAGTTTCCATGATCACCCTCAACTCAAGGGATTTTGGAGATCCTTCCCTGGGTTTAGCCTTGTGCGCAGTGGCATCTTTCATCGTAGGGGGTTTGCGAAATGATGAATCGGGCCTTCAGAAGGTCATGAGTAAACCATGTTGTCGCTCACAATGGAAAACTCCGGCAGAATCCTGTCCCGATTTTACATTTCATAGACATGCTCTTCAACAACTTTATCACAGGCTGCATGCTGTGGGTATCAGGATCTGGATATTCATTCCCGCTCATTGTACAAGTCAGGTCCTCCTCGCTCTATCAGCCAGACTGTTGCAATTTTGATCTTCTCTCTGGGGGGAGCTGACATCTTTTTAACGTGACCGAGCACTTCCAGCCTTGGCTTCAGAACCACTCCTTACGCGAGCCCAAAGTTCAGGATGAGGCACCGGAGTTATACTGAGGGAGTGCCGTACCATCAGAGGGACAGTACTGAGGGAGTGCCGTACCATCAGAGGGACAGTACTGAGGGAGTGCCTCACCGTCAGAGGGACGGTACTGAGGGAGTGCCTCACCGTCAGAGGGACGGTACTGAGGGAGTGCCGTACCATCAGAGGGACGGTACTGAGGGAGTGCCGTACCATCAGAGGGACGGTACTGAGGGAGTGCCTCACCGTCAGAGGGACGGTACTGAGGGAGTGCCTCACCGTCAGAGGGACGGTACTGAGGGAGTGCCTCACCGTCAGAGGGACAGTACTGAGAGAGTGTCACACTGTCAGAGGGACAGTACTGAGAGAGTGTCGCACTGTCAGAGGGACAGTACTGAGGGAGTGTCTCACCGTCAGAGGGACAGTACTGAGGGAGTGTCTCACCGTCAGAGGGACAGTACTGAGGGAGTGCCTCACCGTCAGAGGGACAGTACTGAGGGAGTGCCGTACCATCAGAGGGACGGTACTGAGGGAGTGCCGTACCATCAGAGGGACAGTACTGAGGGAGTGCCTCACCGTCAGAGGGACGGTACTGAGGGAGTGCCTCACCGTCAGAGGGACGGTACTGAGGGAGTGCCTCACCGTCAGAGGGACGGTACTGAGGGAGTGCCGTACCGTCAGAAGGACGGTACTGAGGGAGTGTCTCACTGTCAGAAGGACGGTACTGAGGGAGTGTCACACTGTCAGAGGGACAGTACTGAGGGAGTGTCGCACCGTCAGAGGGACAGTACTGAGGGAGTGTCTCACCGTCAGAGGGACAGTACTGAGGGAGTGCCTCACCGTCAGAGGGACAGTACTGAGGGAGTGCCTCACTGTCAGAGGGACGGTACTGAGTGAGTGTCTCACCATCAGAGGGACAGTACTGAGGGAGTGTCTCACTGTCAGAGGGACAGTACTGAGGGAGTGTCTCACTGTCAGAGGGACAGTACTGAGGGAGTGTCACACTGTCAGAGGGACAGTACTGAGGGAGTGTCACACTGTCAGTGGGACAGTACTGAAGGACTGCCGTACTGTCAGAGGGACAGTACTGAGGGAGTGTCTCACTGTCAGAGGGACAGTACTGAGGGAGTGCCTCACTGTCAGAGGGACAGTACTGAGGGAGTGTCACACCGTCAGAGGGACAGTACTGAGGGAGTGTCATACTGTCAGAGGGACAGTACTGAGGGAGTGTCTCATCGTCAGAGGGACAGTACTGAGGGAGTGTCACACTGTCAAAGGGACAGTACTGAGGGAGTGTCTCACTCTCAGAGGGACAGTACTGAGGGAGTGTCTCACCGTCAGAGGGACAGTACTGAGGGATTGTCTCACCATCAGAGGGACAGTACTGAGGGAGTGTCACTCTGTCAGAGGGACAGTACCGAGGGAGTGTCACTCTGTCAGAGGGACAGTACTGAGGGAGTGTCACTCTGTCAGAGGGACAGTACTGAGGGAGTGTGACTAATAACTGGCTAAACAAGTTAATTATGTACACAAATAATTCCTTCCTGTACAGTAAGTGTGAGATCAGTGTCACTGAGGGATGAGAGGGTTGTACCTGTGCTCAGTGTCTATTTCCACTGGTAAAGGCTGCCACACACTCTCGTTGTAACACTTGGGCACACCTCTGAGTTGGAGTGACAGTGGCCCAAACAGTCAATGCAGTGAAAACCTCACTCACCAATCACAGTGTCTTCTAATTCCGAGTTGTACTAAATGCAATCAGCAGTGCGGTCGCTACCGATCACTTTACTATATCTAAGGGTACTTCAAAGTTGTATCAGTATTAAGGTATAAAAGTTCCAGGACTCTGTTTGTATCTGAGTTATATCTTTAATAAATGCTCAACTGTGGAATCAGACTCTTGTCTTTTTGAAGGGTTTTAAATGACGAGCAACCTCCGTACTCAGATCCGAGGCTCCAGCCTTTTTGTGTGCCGCAGACCCCAGCCATTGACCGAGGGCTCCATGGATCCCAGCTTGGCTTACATGCTTTTAGAAAATAGTCTATGCTTTTATTCCTTCTACCAAAATGCATGACCGTACATTTTCTGACATATTATTCCATTTGCAACTTCTTTGCCCATTCTCCTCATCTAAGTCCTTCTGTAGCCTCCCTTCTTCCTCAACACCACTTGCCTCTCTACCTATCTTCGTATCATCTGCAAACTTGGCCACAAAGCCATCAAATCGGTCATCCAAGTTATTGACATATAATGTAAAAAGGACTCAACACCAGCCCCTGCGGAACACTAGTCAGCTGCAGCCAAGCAGAAATATCTCCCTTTCCCCGCACTCTGCCTCCTGCCAGCCAGCCAATGCTTTATCAACGCTAGTATCTTTCCTGCAATACCATGGCCTCTTGTTAAGCAGCCTCTCATGTGGCACCTTGTCAACAGTCTACATACACAAAATCCACCAATTCTCCTTTGTCTATCCTGCTTGTTATTTCCTCAAAGAATTCTGACAGATTTGTCCAGCAAGATCACCCCTTAAGGAAATCATGCTAATTTGGCCTATTTTATCCTGCGCCTCCCAGTACCCTGAAACCTCATCCTGAACAATTAACTCTGACATCTTCCCAACCACTAAAGTCAGGCTAACTGGCCTGTAAGTTCCTTTCTTCTGCCTCCTTCCCTTCTCGAGGAATGGAGTGACATTTACAATTTTCCAGTTCTCTAGAACTATTCCAGAATCTAGTGATGCTTGAAAGATCATTACTAATGCCTCCACAATCTCTTCAGCCACCTCTTTCAGAACCCAGTGGTGTAGTTCATCTGGTCCAGATGGCTTATCTACCTTTCAGCTTCCCAGGCTATCCCTAGTAATAGCAACCGCACTCACTTTTGCCTCTTGACACGCCCGAACTTCCACACAACACCCAATCCAGTACAGCTGATTCCCCGGTGGGCTCAACCACAAGCTGCTCTGAAACGCCATCTTGTAGGCATTCTACAAATTCTCTTGGGATCCAGCACCAATCTGATTTCCCCAATCTATCTGCATACTGAAATCCCCCATGCCCATCATAACTTTGCCCTTTTGACATGCCCTTTCTATCTCCAGTTGTAATTTGTAGCCCACATCCTGACCACTGTTCATAGTCCTTTATATAATTCCCATCAGGGATCTTGTCCTCTTGCAGTCTCTTAACTCCACCCTCCGGTTTTCTACATGTTGCCCCTTTCTAGGGATTAGATTTCATTTTTTACCAACTTACCAACTCTACCTACTTGCCTGTCCTTTCGATTCAATGTGTATCTTTGGACATAGAGCTCCTAACTATAATCTTTCAGCCATGACTCAGTGATGCCCACAACATTGTACTTGCCAATCTCTAACCATGCTGCAAGATCATCTACTTTATTCCATATACTGCGTGCATTCAAATATAACACCCTCAGACCTCTATCCATCATAGTTTTCAATTTTGTCCCCTTTTACCCTGCTTCTCATCCCTCTGACTGCAATTTTGCCCTATCATCAGCCTGTCCTTCCTGATAGTCTTACTACATACTGCTTCTGCTTGTAAACCAACAACCCTATCACTCCGGTTCCCATAATCTTCCAAAATTAGTTTTAACCCTCCTGAACAGCTCCAGCAAACCTGCCCGCAAGGATATTAGTCCCCCTCAGGTTCCGGAGTGACTGGTCCCTTCTGTATAGGTCTGAAGAGATTCCAAAGATCCAGAAATCCGCGCCAGTTTCTCAGCCAAACATTCATCTGCCAAATCATCCCATTCTCACCCTCACTGGTACGTGGCACAGGCAGCAGTCCAGAGATTATTACCCTGGAAGTCCAGCTTCTCAGCTTTCTACCTATCTCCCCAAACTCTCTCGTCCGGACCTCCTCGATTTTCCTACCTATGGCATTGGTGCCAAAGGTACCAAGACTCCTGACTACACCTCGCTCTTTAGAATGTTGGGGACCCGATCCAAGACACCCCTGACTCTGGCACCTGGGAGACAACACACCCACAGGGTGTCTCCATCGTGTCCTCAGAACACCTCTAACTATAAAATCACCAGTCATTACTGCAGTCTTCTTCTTCCCCCTTCCCTTCTGAACCACAGCTCCAGACTCAATTCCAGAGACTCATTTGCCATGGCTCCCCCCCCCCACCCCTCAGTAGGCGGTCCCCCTCAAAATGGTATGGTTATTATTGAGGGGAATGGCCACAGGGGTACTCTGTACTGGCTTCTTATTTCCCTTCCCTCTCCCGATAGTTGCTCGTTTTCCTGCCTCCTGCGTCTTAGGGGTGACTACCTTCCTGTAGCTCCCGTCTATCATCTGCTCAGTTTCCCGTATGAGATGAAGATCATCGCGTTGCTTCTCCAGTTCTTTAACACATGCTGTGAGGAGCTTCAGCAGAGCGGATGTGGTTGTCCCAGTGGCTGGAGGATTCCTAGAGTTTCCACATCTCACACTGCCCCTGAGCCATTCTCACTGCTCCAAAGATGCATTAACAAAGAATGACGAACAGGAGACTTAGCAGATACTTACCTTGCCCAAGTCCGATGAGACAAAGATTCCGCACTCTAGCACTGGCCCAGTCACACAATAGCCGCTCACGTATCCCTGTCTTATTTTTATTTCCCCTTGCATGGGGCCTCCTGCACTGACTTGACTGTGACTGTGCTGCCCAGGAAAAGCCGTAAGGGTCTGTGAGTTGAGGCTATGCAACGATGGTGCTGGAAGCATGGCAATACTTGCACCCTCTGGTCCTAGACTCCCCCACTATAGGAAACATCCATTCTGTTTAGGCTTTTTAGTAGGTTTCAATGAGATTCCTCCCCCACTCATTTTTCTAAACTCCAGCAAGTACAGGTACGGAACCATCAAACACTCCATTCCAGGGACCATTCTCATTAACCTCTTCTGGACCCTCTCCAATACCAGCATATCCTCATTTAGATATGGGGCTCACAACACTCCAAATGCAGTCTGACCAACACCTTATAACACATCAGCATTACATCCGTGTTCTTAAAAGGCAGTGACTTGCGGCAGTTTGGAGCTTTGAGCAGCGGTGAATCAGCGCTCGGGACCGATTGACCACGGCAAGTTAAAGTCAGGCAGAGCCAAGTGGAGCGGGCATTTCTGGAACTGCCTTTGTTGGAGTGGTCAGAGTTAGAGTGGAGATTTTGAGGCTTCAGCAAGGAGAAGCAAAAAAAAAGGTGTAAGTAGAGTTTTTTTTTCTCCCCCACAGTTTATTGTTTTTTCTTCTTTATAGTTACAGATAGGAACAGTAGAGGTGCCAGACAGGATAGAGGAATACTCCTCTTGGATTTGGGAAGGCAGGGAGACTGTCAGCGTCCTTGACAACTACACCCGCGAGCAGTGCATTCAGCTGCAGCTTTTAACAATCCGCGTGAAGGAGTTGGAGCTGGAACTGGATGGTCCCTGGATCATTCGGGAGGCTGAGTGGGTGACAGGACATACAGAGAGATACAGTAGTTACACCTAAGGTGCAGGACACAGGAAACTGGGTGACAGGAAAGAGAAAGAGGTTAAGGAGCCAGTGTAGAGTATCCCTGTGGCCATCCCCCTCAACAGGAGGTTACCTCTTTGGGTACTGTTGTGGGAAATGACCTAGCAGAGGAAAGTCGCAGAGGTCAGAGGCTGGCTCTATGACTCAGAAGGGAAAAGGGGAGAAGTAGCAAGCTGAGGTGACAGGGGATTTGTTAGTTTGGGGAAACAAAAAGGAGATTCTGTGGATGAAAATGAGATTGTCATTCTCCTGGGTGCCAGGGTCCAGGATATCTCAGATCGAGTCCTCAGCATTCTGAACAGCCAGAGGTCATGGTCCTTGTAGGTACCAATGACAATGGTAGGAAGAGTGAAGAGGTTCTGCAAAGTGAGTTCAGGGAGTTAGGTGCTAAGTTAAAGGGCTGGATCTCCAGGATTGCTATCTGACTAGAGAGGCTAGAAATGGGAAAATTATCTAGTTTAACACGTGGCTTAGGAGTTGGGATAGGAAGAAGAGCATAAGATTTTAGGATCATTGGGTACTTTTCCAGGGAAGGTGGGACCTGTATTGAAGAGACGGTTTGTACCTGAACTGGTAGGGATCCCAGCAGGAAGGTTTGTTAAGGCTGCATGGTGGGATTTAAGCTAGAGTTACAGGGGGATGGGAACCAGAGTGCCAGAGCAGTTTGTGGAGAGGTTGTGGAGACAGGTGTTGTTAAGAACTCAGACAAAGTCAGGAATTAAAAGGTTGAGCACGGTACAACTTGACCTAAGCTGCCTATATTTCAATGCAAGAAGTATCATAGGAAAGGCAGGTGAACTCATGGATCAACACCTGGAATTATGATATTGTAGCCATTACTGAGATTTGGTTGCAGGAGGGGCAGGACTGGCAGCTCAGCATTCCAGGGTTCTGTTTTTTAGATGTGACAGAGCAGGAGGGATTAAAGGAGGAGGGGTGGCGTTACCAGTCAAGGAAAATGTCACAGCACTGTTCCATCAGAACTGACTAGCGAGGCACTAGGGGTGGAACTGAGAAACAAGAAAGGTATGACCATGTTATTGGGGCTACATCACAGACCACCCGACAGTCCAAGAGATTTCGAGGGACAAATTTGTAGAGAGATTGCAGGGATTGTGAGAAAGATAAGGTTGTTATAGTAGGTGATTTTAACTTTCTACATATCGACTGGGAATCCCACACTATAAAAGGACTGGATGGGACAGAGTCTGTCAAACGTGTTCGGGAAAGTTTCCTTCATCAGTACATAGAAGCCCCGGTGAGAGAATGTGTGATACCGGATCTGTTGTTAGGGAACGAGACAAGGCAGGTGACAGAAGTTTGTGTAGGAGAACACTTTGCATCCACTGATCACAATGACATTAGTTTCAAAGTAAATATGGAAAAAGGGAGGGTCTCGCAGAAGCATTCCAAATGTTAAAAGGCCTGTACAGATTAGATATGGCAAAGTTATTTCCCACGGGTAGGGGATTCAAGACCAAGAGGGCACAGGATTGAAGGGTGTCCATTTAGAACTGAGATACGGAGAAATTTCTTTAGTCGAGGGTGGTAAATCTGTGGAATTTTGTTGCCATGAGCAGCTGTGGAGGCCAAGTCATTAGGTGTATTTAAGGCAGAGATAGATACAGTAGGTTCTTGATTAGCCAGGGCAACAAAGGGTATGGGGTGAAAGCAGGGGAGTGGGGATGACTGGAAGAATTGGATCAGCCGGTGACTGAATGGCGGAGCAGACTCGATGGGCCGAATGGTCTACTTCAGCTCCTATATGCTATGGACTCATGCTCTTAAACCGGACCATGCAGTTACAGGGAGAACGTGCAGACTCCACACAGACAGCATCGGAGGTCAGGGTCGAACATCTTGTCTCTGCCGCTGAGTCAGTGACTTTACCAGCCACTTCCAAACTGAGCGACACACACACAGAGCAGGAGGAAATCAGTAGCCCAGAGGAATAAAAGTGGGTATTTCAGTCTGAGAACCTTCTTCAGGGCAAGCCTGTTCTGCTCAAACATTCTTCCCAGGATCGCAGGTTTCTTTCAGGAACGGTACCCAGGAAGAAATGTGACACCTTCGCCTCTCCTGGGATGGGAGTTGCAGGGTGGGGGTGGGAGGGGAAGACGACCCTTTTGCATGTTGTCCTCAAGACAGGTGGGTGGAGGGTGCTGAAGGAAGCGGGGAGTGGGTGTCTTGCTGAAGGGTCTCGGCCCGAAATGTCGACTGTACTTTTCTCCATAGATGCTGCCTGGCCTGCCAAGTTCCTCCAGCATTTACAATAGACAATAGACAATAGGTGCAGAAGTAGACCATTCAGCCCTTCGAGCCTGCATCACCATTTTGAGATCATGGCTGATCAATTACTATCAATACCCCGTTCCTGCCTTGTCCCCATATCCCTTGATTCTCCTATCCATAAGATACCTATCTAGCTCCTTCTTGAAAGCATCCTGAGAATTGGCCTCCACTACCTTCCGAGGCAGTGCATTCCACACCTCCACAACTCTCTGGGAGAAGAAGTTTTTCCTTAACTCTGTCCTAAATGACCTACACCTTATTCTCAAACCATGCCCTCTGGTACTGGACTCTCCCAGCATCTGGAACATATTTCCTGCCTCTATCTTGTCCAATCCTTTAATAATCTTATATGTTGCAATCAGATCCCCTCTCAATCTCCTTAATTCCAGCGTGTACAAGCCCAGTCTCTCTAACCTCTCTGCATAAGACAGTTCAGACATCCCAGGAATTAACCTCGTGCAATCTACGCTGCACTTCCTCTACAGCCAGGATGTCCTTCCTTAACGCTGGAGACCAAAACTGTACACAATACTCCAGGTGTGGTCTCACCAGGGCTCTGTACAAATGCAAGAGGATTTCCTTGCTCTTGTACTCAATTCCCTTTGTAATAAAGGCCAACATTCCATTAGCCTTCTTCACTGCCTGCTGCGCTTGCTCATTCACCTTCAGTGACTGATGAACAAGGACTCCGAGATCTCTTTGTTTTTCTCCCTTACCCAACTCTACACGGTTCAGATAATAATCTGCCATCCTGTTCTTACTCCCAAAGTGGATAACCTCACACTTATTCACATTAAACGCCATCTGCCAAGTATCTGCCCACTCACCCAGCCTATCCAAGTCACCCTGAATTCTCCTAACATCCTCATCACATGTCACACTGCCACCCAGCTTAGTATCATCAGCAAATTTGCTGATGTTATTTTCTATGCCTTCATCCAAATCGTTAATGTAAATGGTAAACAGCTGTGGTCCCAATACCGAGCCCTGTGGCACCCCACCAGTCACCACCTGTCATTCCGAGAAACACCCATTCACCGCTACCCTTTGCTTTCTGTCTGCCAACCAGTTTTCTATCCATGTCAATGTCTTTCCCCCGATGCCCTGAGCTTTGATTTTACCCACCAATCTCCTATGTGGGACCTTATCAAATGCCTTCTGAAAATCGAGGTACACTATATCCACTGGATCTCCCCCGTCTAACTTCCTGGTTACATCCTCGAAAAACTCCAACAGATTAGTCAAGCATGATTTACCCTTGGTAAATCCATGCTGGCTCGGCCCAATCCTATCACTGCTATCTAGATATGCCACTATTTCATCCTTAGTAATGGACTCTAGCATCTTCCCCACCACCAATGTCAGGCTGACAGGTCGATAGTTCTCTGTTTTCTCCCTCCCTCCTTTCTTAAAAAGTGGGATAACATTAGCCATTCTCCAATCCTCAGGAACTGATCCTGAATCTAAGGAACATTGGAAAATGATTACCAATGCATCCACAATTTCCAGGGCCACCTCCTTTAGTACCCTAGGATGCAGACCATCTGGACCTGGGGATTTGTCAGCCTTCAGTCCCATCAGTCTTCTCACCACTGTTTCCTTCCGAATGTCAATCTGTTTCATTTCCTCTGTTACCCTATGTCCTTGGCCCATCCATACATCTGGGAGATTGCTTGTGTCTTCCTTAGTGAAAACAGATCTAAAGTACTCATTAAATTCTTCTGCCATTTCTCTGTTCCCCATAATAATTTCACCCAATTCATTCTTCAAGGGCCCAACATTGTTCTTAACTATCTTCTTTCTCTTCACATACCTAAAAAAGCTTTTGCTATCTTCCTTTATATTCCTGGCTAGCTTGCGTTCGTACCTAATTTTTTCTCCCCATATTGCCTTTTTAGTTAAGTTCTGTTGTTCCTTAAAAACTTCCCAATCATCTGTCCTCCCACTCACCTTAGCTCTGTCATATTTCCCTTTTTTTTAATGCTATGCAATCTCTGACTTCCTTTGTCAACCACTGTGGTCCCTTTCCCCCCTTCGAATCCTTCCTTCTCTGGGGGATGAACTGATTTTGCACCTTGTGCATTATTCCCAAGAATACCTGCCATTGCTGTTCCACTGTCTTTTCTGCTAGGCTTTCTGTCCATTCAACTTTGGCCATCTCCTCCCTCATGGCTCCATAGTTTCCCCTGTTCAACTGCAACACTGACACCTCCGAGCTGCCCTTATCCTTCTCAAATTGCAGATAAAAACTTATCATATTATGGTCACTACCTCCTAATGGCTCCTTTACTGCGAGATCGCTTATCAAATCCTGTTCATTACATAACACTAAATCCAGAATAGCCTTGTCCCTGGTCGGCTCTCGTACAAGCTGTTCCAAGAATGCATCCCGTAGGCACTCTACAAACTCCCTATCCTGTGGTCCAGCACCAACCTGATTCTCCCAGTTCACCTGCATGTTGAAATCCCCCATAACTACTGCGACATTACCTTTGCCACATGCCAATGTTAACTCCCTATTCAACTTGCACCCAATATCCATGCTACTGTTTGGTGATGTGTGTGATGAGGGGGAGGGTCGATACTTTGCTGCTGTTTGTGCATGGGGAGGGGGGAGTAGAGGGGGTTTTGGGGTTCTAAATTTTTTTAATGTCACTCACTCTTCTGTTTTCGTGGATGTCTGTGAAGAACAGGAGCTCCAGGTTGTAGATTGTGTTCATTCTCTGCTATTAAATGGAACTGTTGAACTACTGAAGATTTCAAAAGCGCAGTACAATCCATCGTTTAGGTAAATGGTTACTTGAGTTGATTAGGGGATGATTTTCCTTTATTTCTTGAGTATGAAAATTAGTCAGCAGTGAATGGGCTCCGCTTAATGCAACAGGGATATCTGCGGCCGCTGAAGCTTGGAGAAGCTGTTGCACTAACGTGAAGAGGCAGCGTCTCTTTGTTCTGCACGGTTCCGGGTGCCGATGACTCGCCTCCCAGTTTACTGAGACGTAGGACAGTAAGTGAGATGACAGAGCCCAGCTGAAGTGCCGGAGAGAGCATCACAGCTTTGAAATGTATTAGGAGGCATTGAGAGCCACCAGGGCCCAGGTGGGTCCATGCAACATAAGAGGCCCCCTGAAATCCCGGCAGATTATTCCGTTCAGTCGGCACACCTGCGGCCCCACTTGTGGCTCTCAGATGCCTATTCATGCGTTCCAAATCTCCTAAACAAGGGCTGGCTTTGAAGCCGCACTGAGATGCAGAAGGAAGTGTTAACCATTTATGTGCACAGTACCCACCTCGGTGGTTAACGTGTTCCTTTCTCTTTGGAGGTTAGACACACTTCTACTTCACAGATAGCAATGGGATTAAATGGATAAATTACAGGAGGAATAGAGAGTGAAGAAGATACTGTGGGGGAAGTCTAGGAACAGGGGGCGCAGCCTCAAAATACAATGCAGAATACGCCCTTTGAGCCGCACTGACCAACAACCCCCAAGTTAACCCCAGCCTAGTCACAGGACTAGGACCAATTAGCCTACCGACCGGTACATCTTCGGACTGTGGGCAGAGGCTGGAGCTCCCGCAGGAAACTCACGCATTCCACAGAGAGGACGTACAAACACCTTAACGAGAGTAGTGGGAATTGAACCCGGGTCGCTGGTACTGTAGAGCGTCGCGCTAACCACTGCGCCACCGTGCCGGCCCACGGTGCGTGTGACACCAATAAACCAATTAAAACCTCTCTCTCGGCAAGTGTCCTTTGAAGTTTAACTTCTTCCCTGGTGGTCATGCTTGTATTCCCACATATCTGCCTCCAGAAAACCTTTTAAAGCTTTTCTAAAACTCCCTGACCTCTCCCTCTCCTCCCTATGGTAGGAGCGTTGTTGCTTGACTCTGTACATGGCTGTGCTTGAGATACCTTCAGCTGATGTTGGCAACATCACAAGACTCATCTAGAGAACAGGTAAAGGGTTTGCAGACTTCCGTGCAATGGGCGAATTCAACATACATTCTCTGGGAGTAAACATGTTCACACCAGTGAATAGGGGTCTACACCCATGACCCTCCACTGTAGGAACATCAGCTGTACCAGATCTCCCCTTGTTATTGCTGTTAGTTAATTATTCTCAAGATAGTGTACTGTTACGAATGTGAAGCAACTCTGAGGGGCCGACGGGTACAAAGTCGCCCCCTCCTTTTTGAGAATCGCAAGATTCGCTATCATTTCGGGTCTGAGACCCAGGAAATGAGAGAGAGACGTCCAGAATACACCAGGTTTGGAATGTGTCCTGGTCTCAGCGAAAACAGAACCATTGATAACGGCTATTGTCTCTTGGAGATGGAATTGTGTATTGAGTACTGTACTATTCATTGAAGCCCCTCAGGGAATGACCAGAGTGGGCTGGTTGAGGGATTCCATCATCCCAACCTGATTGACATCTGAGACCCCGTGAGTAAGGATAAAAGAGGGTCTGGGGAACAACCCCTTTGGAAGCGCCAGGAGAAACGCTAGAAATCCCGTGACAGCGTTTAATAGCGACAGCCGGTGGGGGCTCGTGTGCGTCCTCCCTTGCCTGGGTGGCGGACTCACCACGGAAGAATGGTTTAGCTAAAAGAGAGGCCACAATTGAACGGCCACGGCAACGAGACACCAGACGGATCGAAATCATAAAGAAAGGTTGGAAAAAAAACCGTAGCGGTAACTGTTCCCATCCTATTTCTCTCTCTCTCTCCAACAATTACAACCCAGCGGTCCCCAACGGCTACAGCCTGCATGAACTGAGTGAACTTTATATTTCCATCGGACAATACATTATCCCCTAGACAACGATAGAGCTTATTTCTTATTGATTATTATTATACCCGCACTTTTAGATTTAGTATTGATGACGTATGTTATCTGTATGTTTGCATTGATATTATTTTTGTGTATCTTTACTAATAAATACTGTTAAAAATAGTACCATCAGACTTCAACAGACAAGTGACCCAGTTATGGGGTTCGTAACAGTACCGAAATATTGGTCGTACAGATCAAATCATTACAGGAAGCTACTGTACAATGAGGTAAATCACCAACAAAGCAGAGTAAAATGGTACGCATGGTATAGATACAGAACCACGGCGGGCAAGTAAACTCTACAACGGGGAGTCAAAACTGACCAACGCATCACCAGCACCAGCCTACCCATCGTAAAAGACATAAATACAAAAAGGCGCTGGAAGAGAGCCAACAACACAGTGCCAGATCAAACCCACCCCGCTCATGGACTGTTTGTCCCGCTCCCATCACGCCAGGACCACCAGACTCAAAAAGCAGTTACTTTCCCTGAGTAGCAAGGCTGACCAACTCCTCCACCCACTAGATAGGTTCTTGATTAGCCAGGGCATGAAAGGGTATGGGGGTGAAGACAGGGGAATGACGATAACTGGAAGAATTGGATCAGCCCATGACTGAATGGTGGAGCAGACTCGATGGGCTGAATGGCCTACTTCTGCTCCTATATCTTATGGTCTTAATCCACCCTCCATACCCTCCACCACCACGACTGACAGTTGTCCCTGTGCTTGGAGTCTCTATGGGCATGGAGTCCACCTATGCATGTAGAGGTCACTGCACTTCCTCAGTAGTTGTAATACTTTATTCAAGGTCTAAGATTGCTTCATGTCATTTCCAGTACACACGTATAAAGGCGAATGAAAAAATGGTTACACACACAAAATGCTGGTGGAACGCAGCATCTGTCGGAAGGAGCACAGTCGACGTTTTGGGTCGAAACCCTTTGTCAAGACTAGCAGAAAGAAGAGACAGTAAGAGATTTGAAAGTGGGAGGAGGAGGGGGAGATCTGAAATAATAGGAGAAGACAGGAGTGGGGTGGGATGAAGCTAAGAGCTGGAAAGGTGGTTGGAAAAAGGGATACAGAGCTGGAGAAGGGAAAGGATCATGGGACGGGAGGCCTAGGGAGAAAGAAAGGGGGTGGGAGGCACCAGAAAGAGATGGAAAGCAGGCAAGGAGTGATTGTGAGAAGGACAGAGAGAGAGAAAAGGAAAAAAAGGGAAATAAATAAATAAACAAGGGATGGGGTAAGAAGAGGAGGGGGGCATTAACGGAAGTTAGAGAAATCAATGTTCATGCCATCAGTTTGGAGGCTACCTAGATGGAATACAAGGTGCTGTTCCTCCAAACTGAGTGTGGCTTCACCTTTTGTGTGTGTTGCTTGAATTTCCAGCATCTGCAGATTCCCTCGTGTTTGCGTGAAAAAGCGGTTACTCTGGGTCCAAAGCAGCACGAAAGGAGAACAATACACGGAATCCCCAAGCCTATCGAAACAAACTCAAACAGAAATGACCGGGAGACCGCAGCTCAAAGAGCGAGTCACTCAAGAAAAAGCGCGAGGAACTCCAAACAGCTAACGCTGCTCATAAAACAATTATCCAATTCAGGCGCTCTGAAGACCTCGGAGCCCAACACTCTCCGGCTCCTCACACAAGCCCAAAGTGCTCATTGTAATGACACAATCATGACCTCACGTGCTGTCTGTGTGGAGTTTGCCCGCTCTCCCTGTGACCAGGTAGGTTTCCTCCAGGTGCCCTGGTTCCCTCCCGAGTAGCTAAGACACGTGGATTGGTAGGTTAATTTACACCTAGTCTGTATGTGAGTGGAAGAATCTGGTGGGGGAGGGGAGAGCTGAGGAATAATGGGAACGTGGGGAAAATAAGAAGTAAGGGACAATTTGTACATCTGGTGGGAGGGAAAGATGTTGGGAATGGTGAGGGTGGAGTGCTGGGAGAGTGTGGGATAGGTGGCAGAGAAGGAGTGCCAGGGGAAGGAAGGGGGCAGACGCACTCAGCCCCTAGACACCAGGCAAGGTCATTTGATTCCAAACAATTGGTTTATTGATCATTATAGAATACCTCTCCAGGGGTGCTACCTGCCTCCTCTTCTCTCCCTTCCCCTTTTCCCTACCATGATTCCCCTCCCCCTGACTTATTCCCATTCTCGGTCCACAATAGAGACCCATATAAGAATCAGGTTTATCATCACTCGCATATGTCATGAAATTGTTTTCTTTTTGAGTGACAGCTGTACAGTGCAATACCTAAAACTACTACAGTCCTGTGCAGAAGCCTTAGGCACCCAGGCTGTATACTTATGTACCTATGATTGATCCCTATCACAAAATTCTGCTGCCTTTGCCTGATGACCTTGAACTTTACATCTTCCTGCCATTATCTCTTTAAAAAAATGTCTAAACTTTACCTTGTGACACACATCATGTCAAGTCGTCACTTTTTATTGTCATTTCGACCATAACTGCTGGTACAGTACACAGTAAAATCGAGACGTTTTTCAGGACCATGGTGCTACATGAAACAATACAAAAACTGCACTGAACTATGTAAAAACAACACAGAAAAAACTACACTAGACTACAGACCTACCCAGGACTGCATAAGGTGCACAAAACAGTGCAGGCATTACAATAAATAATAAACAGGACAATGGGGCAGTAAGTTGGTGTCAGTCCAGTCTCTGGGTATTGAGGAGTCTGATGGCTTGGGGTGAAGAAACTGTTACATAGTCTGGTCGTGAGAGCCCAAATGCTTCGGAGCCTTTTCCCAGACGGCAGGAGGGAGAAGAGTTTGTGTGAGGGGTGCGTGGGGTCCTTCATAATGCTGTTTGCTTTGTGGATGCAGCATGTAGTGTAAATGTCCGTGATGGCGGGAAGAGAGACCCTGATGATCTTCTCAGCTGACCCCACTATCCGCTGCAGGGTCTTGCGATCCGAGACGGTGCAATTTCACAGTAGTTGTGTCTGTCTTGTTTTACTCTCTCTCCCTCTTAGAATTAAGTGACCGTGTTTGCTATTTTCCAATCTAATTGAGCTTTTACTGATTCATGAATGCATGAACACTACCCCTCTATTCCTCTTTGACATATTTATCTTTTATTGTAACTTATAATAATTTTTTGTCTTGCACTGTACGGTGAATTTCATGACACCTGTCGGTGATAATAAACCTGATTCTGACTCTGAGTCAGAGCACAGAATTCTGCTCCTGTGTCTTATCAGCGGGTTGCTCGTTGGTGGAGAAACTGAAGGAGCTGGACTCGTTAAGAGCTGTCATGCTGCTGGTGTCAGAGAGGCGTCGGTGCGCGGACGAGGTGTGCAGTCTGACAGCGGAGTGATGGTCAATGTCGCTTCTCTCGTGGTCGCAAGATCCTGCTGGACATCGGTGGTGTGGAATGTTGCCAGTCCAATTCACTGGTTTATTGGCGAATGGGGGGTGGGGGGTGGGAGCTGGGTGGCCCCAGTCCAAGTAGCCGCTTAGGGGGAGGAGTTGAAGACTTCATTGGAGTGCCGGAAGCGGTGTGGCAATGTGTCCATGCTGTAAGTGGTGCTGCCCCCTAGTGTTCACCCGGCAGAAGACAAGCTGTATTGTGTTCGACTGCAGACTGCTTCAACATTCATGGGACTCAGGGACTTGGACTCTTTTGTTTTGCATGACTGCATTTTGCTGATATTTTATATGTGCTTGCTATCTTGTATGTGTTATAGCTGCCTTGTGCTGTGTGTGTGAGACTGTTGGTAATGTGTTTTGCAGCTTGGCTCCAGAGGAACAGTTTCATTTGGCTGTGTTCATGAGTATTCCATTAAATGGTAATTAAACTTGAACTTGAGTTGTTAATATCAGAATCAGATTTACTATTACTGACATGTGCTATGAAATTTGTAGTGTTGTGGCATCCATACAAAGTTTAAAAGTTCAAATTTCAAAGTAGGTTTATTATCAAAGTACACATACAACCCTGAGATTCATTTTCTTGTGGCCAAACTCAATAAATCTGCAGAAGAATAACTATATACAAAAACCATAAGAGACCTCCCAACTTGGGCGTTCAACCAGAGTGCAGAAACCAACATACTGTGCAAATACAAAAAGAAAGGAATAATAATAAATAAATAAGCTAAAGATATTGAGAACGTGGGATGAAGAGTCCTTGAAAGTGAGCCCATTGGTTGGTTCAATGATGGGGCAGGTGAAGTTGAGTGTAGTCGTCCCTTTTGTTTCAGGACCCTGATGGCTGATGTTCCTGGACCTGATAGTGTGGGTCCTAAGGTCCCTGTGCCTTCTCCCTGATGGCAGCAGTGAGAAGAGAGGGTGTCCAGGGTGGTGGGGGTCCCTGATGATGGCTGCTGCTTTCCTGTGACAGTGTTTCGTGTAGATGTGCTCACTGGTGGGGAGGGTTTTACCCGTGATTGACTGGGCCGTGTCCACTACTTTGCACTGCAGTGCAATATGCTAAAAAATTACTGTAAGCTACAGCGAAAAATGCAAAAGAGGAACAGTATTATATAGATGGAGGGGAAGAAACTGTTCTTAAAATATTGAGTGTGGGCCTTCAGGCCCTATACCTCCTCCCTGATGGTGAACAGGGCAAGTCTTGATGGTGAAGATTCTTAACGATGGATACGGTCTTCTTGAGGCAGTGCTGTTTAAAGATGGTGTTGGTGGTGGGGAGGCTATTGCACATGAAGGAGATGACTGATCTACACCCTTCTTTACGAATTGTAACACTTTACTCTGCGTTGTTAATGATTCTCCTTGTACGGGGGTGAAGGGTGCAAAAGGGGGATAGTGAGGTACAGCTCATGAGTTCATGACTGTTCAGATGTCTGATGGCAGAGGGGAACAAGCTAATCCGAAAACACCGAGCGTGGATCTTCAGGCTCCTGTATCTCCTCCCTAAGGGCAGTGACATGAGGCTATGGCTGCATTGGTGAGAGCCCTTAATGACGGATGCTGCCTTCTTGAGGCAAACTGCTTTTTGAAAATATTCTCGATAATGGGGTCAAAACACTGCATCAGGACATACGACTCTAATAGCTCTACATTTAAAAAAATATAAGAATACAGTATTCATTATACACTCAGTGGCCACTTTATTAGGTACACCTGCACGTGTGTCAGCAACTCAATGCATAAAAGCATGCAGGCATGGTCAAGAGGTCCAGACCAGACATCAGATTGGGAAAGAAATGTGACCCAAGTGACTTTGACCGTGGAATGATTGCTGGTGCCAGATGGGGTGGTTTGAGTATCTCAGATCTCCTGGGATTTTCACGCAGAAGTGTCTCTCGAGTTTATGGGGAATGGTGTAAAAAACAAAAATACTTCCAGTAGGCGGCAGTTCTGAGGGTGAAAGTGCCTTGGGGTCAGAGGTCAGAGGAGAACGTCCAGGCTAATTCAAGCTGACAGGAGGGCGACTGTAACTCAAATAGCCACACGTTGCGACAGCGGGGTGCAGAAGAGCACCTCTGAACACACGACACGTCGAACCTTGAACTGGATGGGCTCCGGCAGCAGAAGACCGTATTTATTAGACACAGGAGGTACCTAATGAAGGTGTATATACTGTACAGTTAATGTAATCAATACACATCTTTACCGACATTCCATTAACTCAACATAGTGCTATCTTGCGATGCGTTGGTGCGGGTGAAGAGTCTAAGAGACTGTAACACAGAGCCCAGCGTCCTGTGACAGCAGGAGACTAAACGGTGCCCCTTCCCCACAGAACTTCCGTGGTGGCTGCCCCAAGCTTCACTGTGCCCCTCAGCATGTACTCCTGCAGCCTGGGTTGTGCCAGTCAGCGGCATTCCCTTACAGATTTCTTAGGCACCTTGGTAGAATCTCAGGTGGTGACGAGAGGGCACACAGGAGTGAGATATGCCAGCTAGTGGAGCGGTGCCGCAGCAACAACCTGGCACTCAACGTCAGGAAGACGAAAGAGCTGACTGTGGACTTCAGGAAGGGTAAGACGAGGGAACACACACCAATCCTCACAGAGGGATGAGAAGTGGAGAGAGTGAGCAGCTTCAAGTTCCTGGGTGTCAAGATCTCTGAGGATCTAACCTGGTCCCAACATATCGATGCAGCTATAAAGAAGGCAAGACAGTGACTATACTTCATTCGAGTTTGAAGAGATTTGGTGTGTCAACAAAAACACTCAAAAACTTCAATAGATGTGTCGTGGAGAGCATTCTGACAGGCTGCATCATTGTCTGGTATGGTGGGGTGGGGGGGGGGGGGGGTGGGGAGCTACTGCACAGGACCGTAAGAAGCCACGAAGTAAGTTTAGCCGGCTCCATCTTGGGCACTAGCCTTCAAAATACCCAGAGCACCGTCAAAGAGCGGTGTCTCAGAAAGGCAGCGTCCATTATTAAGGACCTCCGGCACCCAGGACATGCCCTTTTCTCACTGTTACCATCAGGTAGGAGATACAGAAGCTTGAAGACACACACTCAGTGATTCAGAAACAGCTTCTTCCCCTCTGCCATCCGATTCCTAAATGGACATTGAACCCTTGAACACTACCTCACTTTTTAAATATATACAATTTCTGTTTTTGCACGATCTTAATCTATTCAAAATACGTAGGCTGTAGCCGATTTGTTTATTTATTTTTACTTTTTCCCCTATATTATGTATTGCGTCGAACTGCGGCTGCTAAGTTAACAAATGTCACGACACGGGCCAGTGATAATAAACCCGATGCTGGTTCTGCGCCGGCAGTTTCGGGTGTTTTCACCAGGAGGGCGATCTTCCAGCAGCGGTCAATGGTTGACCCGGTGTGTGTCCCTGGGAACACTCTGTTGTATGACTGGTTGTTGGTGTAAGGTTCCTACCTTCAGAATTTCGACACGATCTCTGCCCCTCCGCTTGACGGGGGTCACTCACCCAGACCCAGAGAGTAGGGGGGCACCCGGAAAATGCTGGAGGAGCTCGGCAAGCCGGGCACCGTTTAGGGGAAGGAATCGAGTGTCAACATTGCGGGTCCAGGCCCTTTATTCGGACTGGAGAGGAAGGGGGGAAGAAGGTAGAATCATCACGGGGAGGAGCTCTGGGGGATTTGCGGTGTTGAAGGAACGCAGAGCTGAGACCACGGGTGGTCCCGCCTCTAACCGGGGTTTCCCCGCCCCGAGTGGTCACAGCCTTTCTAAATAAATAGTGGCGCCCCAGTCCGAAACAAGCCACAGCCCGAATCCCAGGAGGGGGGAGCCGACCATTCAGATCCTCTTCAATACACGAAGGTAACACTTGTTCCGCTCTCCCGAAAGCTGCGTCTTCCATCCGTGCTCCCAGCGCGTGTGGACGTAGGCTGCCGTCTTGGGGTGGCGGAGCGGCTCAGCTTGTGGAGCTCCCTCAGCTCACAGCGCCAGAGTCCCGGGTTCGGTTCTGTTTGCACCGCCTCCCGGTGGCAATGTGGATCCCACCCCTCCCCACCCGCGCCTGCTGCTGCGGTTTCCTCTGACTGCACAGAGTCATGCAACCTGGGAGGGCATTGGGCCGCTGTGGTTTGCTCCTAGTGTGTAAGTGAGTGCTCAAATCTTGGAGGAGGGGAGTGGGATTGTTCGGCATAGGTGGACTGAATGGCCTCCAGCTGGAAGCACTGTATGAGATGTTGTTGATCATTGACAAGGCGGCCGAGAAGTTAGAAGTTAGCGGCCGAGTGCGCTAATCCGCGCATGTGTGGGTTCGAATCCCATCATGGTAAGCTGCAGGCACAAAATGCTGGAGGGACACAGCAGGTCAGGCAGCATCTATGGGGAAGAGTGAACAGTCGACGTTTCGGGCCGAGACCCGTCATCAGGACTTGGTGGGGGTGGGGGGGGGGTAGATGAGAAGTTAGAGCAAGAGGGTGCGGGGAAGGGAGGAGGAAGTACAAGGCGGTAGGTGATGGGTGAAACCGGGAGAGGGGGAGGGATGAAGAGCTGGGAAGATGTTGGTTTGCACCGTCATCTGTTAAAGGGGCGCCATGGTAATGAGGCAGTTACCGTGACACTATTACAGACTGGGGCGTGGAGTTCAGTTTTGACGCCGTCTGAAGGGAGTTAATACCATATAAAACTATATAACAATTACAACACGGAAACATTCCTGCCCAATAGGTTCGCCCCGTTTGCTCCGGGTGCTCTGGTTTCCTCCCACGGCCCCAAGGCGTACCTGTTGGGTCGTTGTAAATTGTCCTGCCAGGGTTAAGCAGGTGGGTGGCTGGGCGGCGCGGCTCAGAGAGTCAGATTCCGAGCTGAATCTGTCAATTGGTAAATCACTTCATTGACGATCTGGCGATCAATCAGTTGGATTTCCTTCATCTGCAGAATCTCTTGTTGAGACTCCCACTCTGCAGTTCAGGGCTCAGGAGCCGAGTTACAGTTCCCGGACGGTCACAGAACATTACTTCACGCTCGTCGCGCGTGGTGAAGTGAGAGTGGAAGTCATCTACTGATGAGGGAATGAAGAGAACGGGCTGACTATGTCCTGTTCAGTGGCATCGAGCGGGGAAGTAATTTCAGACAGCAAGAAATACGAAGGGTGCTACATAAATGCACATTCTCCCTTCCTCCTCCAAAGCGGTATAAAGCATTTTTCAAAGTACTGCGCGCAACGTGTATAATTATATTGTTGGCCGTGTGTTCTTGGTGGGTTCTAACTAGCAGTCAGGGGAGGTGGAAGAGAGAGCGAGGGTGGAGATTTGAACAACGGGGATGGTGCCACTTCAGGGAGCCGATCCACAGCAGAACAATTTAAAAGCACAGTCAAAAGAAAGGAAATATTAAAGGGCCCCATTATCGGATCAGACTCTATATGGCTTTTTTTTAAACAAATTCAGAAAGTTACTGAATACAAGTCAGGACGGATAATAATCCAAACGAAGCGTGAATTTAAAACAGACATTAGAGTCACTGTGGGTTCAGGGACTCGCGTCGTTAGCAGGAAGGACTGTGATTTGGGGAGCTGAGCTTTCAGAGAAAGGGGCCACAATTAAGGGGTCGGAGTGTGACGTGAAGGGCTTCAGTGATATAACCATATAACAATTACAGCACGGAAACAGGCCATCTCGGCTCTTCTAGTCCGTGCCGAACGCTTACTCTCACCTAGTCCCACTGACCCGCACTCAGCCCATAACCCTCCATTCCTTTCCTGTCCATATACCTATACAATTTTACTTTAAAAGACAATACCAAACCTGCCTCTACCACTTCTACTGGAAGCTCGTTCCACACAGCTACCACTCTCTGAGTAAAGAAATTCCCCCTCGTGCTACCCCTAAACTTTTTCCCCCTAACTCCCAACTCATGTCCTCTTGTTTGGATCTCCCCTACTCTCAATGGAAAAAGCCTATCCACGTCAACTCTATCTATCCCCATAATTTTAAATACCTCTATCAGGTTCCCCCCCCCCCCTCAACCTTCTATGCTCCAGAGAATAAAGACCTGACTTGTTCAACCTTTCTCTGTAACTTAGGTGCTGAAGCCCAGGTAAAATCCTAGTAAATCTCCTCTGTACTCTCTCTATTTTGTTGACATCTTTCCTATAATTCGGTGACCAGAACTGGACACAATACTCCAAAATAAGGCCTTACCAATGCCTTGTACAATTTTAACATTACATCCCAACTCCTGTACTCAATGCTCTGATTTATAAAGGCCAGCGTTAGCGTTCCAAAACCTTTCCAAAATGATGGTGCTGGAGGTTTTAAGGGAGAGTCAGGGTTTGGAGAGGGGGTGGTTTGATGGGACGAGTGCCCCCTTTCTGGACATGGAGCTTCTTGTAAGCACCCCCATTCCTCCTGGATGAGATCCCAGTGAACAAGGACAACAGTTTCCAACTCTAAACTCTAAGAATAGTTATGACACACACACGTACTAAGACTTTTGCACAAGACTGTAGTAATTTTATGTATTGCACCGTACTGTTGCCGCCAAAATTTTTTTTGACAACATCTGCAAATTTTCTCTCGGTTTTTGAAGATTCATGATATATGTGAGTGATGATAAACCTGATTCTGATACGGGTCTTTGTTATGGACTGAGAGTGGGAAGGGGGCAGGGAGAGGGGAATCTTGGTTGGGAAAAGGAAGGGAGCGGGAAGCAAAAGAGAGACATTCTGCAATGGTCGATGAACCAATTATTTGGAATCAAATGACCTTGCTTGGTGACTCAGTGCTGAGCGTGTCCACATCCACGCCAGCCCCCCGCCCTTAGCACTCCTTCTCTGCCACCTGCTCCACCCTCGCCATTCCTAACAACCTCGCCATACTGACCCGTGGACAGCAAGAGTGCCAGATCATTCAGTCGGCCAAAAAACGTCATCAAAGTTTAAGTCGCGGGCTCCAATCGCACACAGTTTAGTAGTAAAAGGGCATTTAAAAGGAAAAGCGAGTTTGTGAACTATCTGCACGATGTCGCTGTTGGTAGCATTGGTTACTGGCACCATACTGAGCAACATAGAATGAAGCCATTTGGCCCATCGAGTCTATACTAGCTGTCCCAATCTCTCACGTGTCACTGATGCATATACTTACTCACACTATCCATTGACCCCCTTATTCTCCTATCAGCCACCTACAATGGGGGGGGGGGTAATTGGCAGTGGCTGGTTAACCCATCAACCAGCTTTGTCTCTTGGACGTGAAAAGCCAAGAGAAACCCACATGGTCATAGTGAGAACATGCAAACTTCACACAGACAGCACTATTTGTCAGAATTGAACCCGTCTCTCTGAAACTGAGCATCGTCAGCTCTACTACCTGTGTACAACCTTTAACTGAACTTCCTCATGTAGTATGCTTGAACTTGCGGTCTAGGGAGAGATACTCTACTAAAGTGGAGAGGCCCTGCACAATATCAGGTGGATCTAGGGTAGTGGGAAAGAAAGGGGAATGAGCTTTCAATCTACATCCAATGGCTGTATAGTTACTTTGAACACCCAACAATTAATATGCGTTCCCTCTCCCATTCAAATGCTATGAGGCTAGATTGGGAAATCCTGGGAAATGGGCTGTAAAAACTGGGAGCGTCAGGGGGCTCGAATTGGAGGAATGTTCCCTCAAATTCTTTTTACAGCTGTGTGGACCAACCATTGCTCTGAGCAGGAGATATTTGCAGGGCCTGAAAACTGTACCGCACTTTAAATGTGTTCTCCTTTTCGTAAAATGCGTTGCCGTTCAGTGGGCCAGAAATTTATTAACAATGACGTGTTGACTTCCATTCTGTGTTTTTGTTACAATTTGCAACCATTGCTCTGAGCAGGAAACTTCTGCATGGCCTGAAAACTGTACGGCACTTTAAATGTGTTTGTGTTTTTGTAAAATGCGTCGGCATTCAATGGGCCAGCGATTTATTAACAATGAGATGTTGACTTCCATTCTGTGTTTATTGTTACAATTTGTAACAGGGTTGTAACTTGAAACACTGACGATGTAAATATGTTGAAGGTCTAACATGTTTCAAAATAAAGGTTGTAGTATGTGTAATATTTAGAAAATTTATGCATTACATGTTCATTACAACTCTTGATGCCTACAGCATGCTCGTAACATTATTAAAGACATCTCGGACACTGTCTGTTCAACCTCCTGCCATCAGGCATGAGATACGGAAACACCAAGACAGTAAGACTGAAAAACATCTTCTTCCCAAAGACTGTTTTGTAGCTACACCCTAGCTTGCCAATGGCCTTTGAGTATTTTGGACTATCAAAGTAACAAAGTAACTATCAAGTCCTTGGATACATTTAAATGTAGGTTGATAGGTTCTTGGTTATTTATTTATTATTGTCTATTGAGATACATTGTGCAATAGGCCCTTTAGCCCTTCGAGCTGCGCTGCCCAGCAAACCCCCAATTCAATCCTGCCTAATCCTCGGACAAGTTACAATGACCAATTAACTTACCAAGCAGTATGTCTTTGAACTGTGAGAGGAAACTGGAGAACCTGGAGGAAACCCACATGGTCACGGGGAGAACGTACAAACTCCTTACAGTCAGTGGCCAGAATTGAACCCGGGGTGCTGGTACTGTAAAGTGCTGTGCTAACTACTCAGCTTCCATGATGATTAGTAAAGGCATCAAAGGTTATGGGGAGAAGGCAGGAGAACAGAGGGAAAATACATCAGCCATGATGCAATGGCCAAGCAGATTTAATGGGCTGAATGGCCTAATTCAGCTCCTATGTCTTATGGTTTTGTGGTCCAACATCAAATGTCCTTTCAGTTTAAGCAGCACACACAAAATGCTGGAGGAACTCAGCAGGTCAGGAAGCATCTATGGAACAGAGTACAGTCGACGTTTTAGGCCGAGACCCTTCTGCAGGACTGGAGAAAAAATGCTGAGGAGTCAGAGTTAGAAGGTGGGGGAGAGGAAAGATAAACACAAAGTGAACCCGGGAGGGGGAGGGATGAAGTAAAGAGCTGGGAAATTGATTGGTGAAAGAGATACAGGGCTGGAGAAGAGGAAGTCTGAAAGGAGAGGACGGAAGGCCATGGAAGAAAGAACAGGGGGGAGGAGCTCCAGAGGGAGGTGATGGGCAGGTAATGGAGATAAAGTGAGAGAGGGACAAGGGGATGGGGAACGCTGGGGGGGGGGGGGTTGGGTGGCATTACCAGAAGTTCGAGAAATCAAGGTTCACGCCATCAGGTTGGAGGCTACTCAGACAGAGTATAAGGTGTTGTTCCTCCAACCTGAGTGTGGTCTCATTACAGCAGTGGAGGAGGCCATGGATGGACATATGGGAATGGGAAATAGAATGGGTGGCCACTGGGAGATCCTGTTACTTCTGGCGCTCGGCGAAATGGTCTCCCAGTCTATGTTGGGTCACACCGGGAGCACCGGACACAGTAAATTACCCCGACCGACTCACAGGTGAAGTGTCGCCCCACCTGGGAAGGCCTGCCTAGGGTTCACTAGAAAATGTATTGTCACACATTTTTAGGGATTCAGTGTGTTAAGAAAAAGTGGAATTAAGAGTGTTGAGGTATTGGTAGAAATAACATGCAACAGTCTGGAATAGATAATAATTGACACAGCACGTAATGACGATGGTGAGTCCAGAACGTCTACTGGTTCAGCACAGTGAATTCTCCAGCCTGCCGGATTGCACCAGGAGGGTGATGGTTGGGATTGGACAAGTTGTCTCTACCAACTCCAGCATCCCTTGTTAAGAAAGTCTGATGAGCTCCAGAAAGTTTCTGGCAGACCTTGTTTAGATCCTGTGTCCCGTTGTTTAACAGGCAGGGAATTACACCCTCGATATCGCCACACTGGCCCCCACGATGTCACACCAATGTCAAATCTTGGCAATTTCCTGGCTGACTGGTTACTTTGTGTTTGCATTTCCAGGTGTAGCCGCCATGAATTTCTACCCACTGTGGGTGATCGGAATCCTGGTAGGAATGCTCAGAGTTTCCAGAGGTGAGAGCCTTCCTGTGGGCTGTACGGGAGTTTAAATGGGAAGGTCTTTAACTGCGGAACAAGAACCTCTGAACACGCCAACCTGGGTACGCTTCACCAGCTGCCTGGCCATGAATGTCTCTGCGCCACAGAGGAAGGGTGGTAACACATCAAGCCCCAGCTGCGGCCTACTGAATTTCATTCCCCACTGACGTCATCTGGATAGGGACTCTGTCACTGGGCCAGTGAACCAGTGGAACTGCTGAGCACTGGGCCAGTGAAAGGCAGTGATTCAGTGTAGGGGCTGTGAGCCAGAGTGGGGTAGTGAGCCAGTATAAAGGCAGTGAGGCAGGATAGAGTCAGTAATCCAGTGACAGTGACCCAGTTTCTGTTTACTGCCCATTACACCGCTGGCATTTATAGCAGCAACGAAGGTCCTCCATCTCTCTCTCTCTCTCTCTGTCCATACAGTCACACTTAGATGTAGAAGGATTCTTTGGGCTGTTTCCATAACATTTTTTTTGCCCTGAGCTCAACCCCCAAACCTGGAGGACTGCTGGACTGCTCTTAGTCTGGCCCCTCCCCTTTGACCCGTTTGGCATGGGTGACCCTATCAAACGCTAAAGCACAAAGCCCTGACTCCAGCCAATGTAGCTCTCTGGGTCACTGAGGCATTCAAGCCTCCAAACCCTACAAAAAGGTAGTGGTCCTCTTGGAGGAGTGAGCCAGTGTAGTGGTAGTTATCCAGTGTAGCGGCAGTGAAGCAGGATTGAGACAGTTTAGGAGCAGTGACCCAGTGTAGGGGCGACGAGCCAGTTAGAGACAGTAATCCAGCGCAGATGCATGGCCCCCCGTGCCAATGCAGTGATCCAGTGCAGAGACAGTGTGGGAAGGGTGAAGAACGGGATCACGAGATCTGGCAGTCAGTGATGTGGCTGTTCGCACTTTCCACATCACCTCCCTGTCTCACACACTTTGGGTAACTGGGCTCTCTCCGGACATTGGGTCCTGAACATCCCACGGCAGGGAAGATGTAAGTGCTCTGGAGGATGCAAAGGGGTTAGATCTGGGGATGAGCCCTACCGAGATAGCTGAGACTCTCTGAGATTGTTCGCCTTTAGAGCAGAGAAAGTCGACGTTTAAAAAAAAACGTGGTATCATGGAAGAGGTTGCTTCATGAATCAAGACAGTGCTGACTCTCTCCAGGAAATTGTCCCACTCCCCTGTCTTGCACAATCTCCCCTTTCAGATGTTTCTCCAGCTCCCTTTTGAACACTACTGTTGAATCTCCCTCTCCTACCTGCTATGGTGGTGTAACCAGACTTGAAACTCTCCCCAGGATATCAAAATGTTTCCTCATATGCCAATCAAAATCATTCTATGCCCCACTCCCCCGGTCCTGGTCAACGTGGCAAGAGAAACCGAACGCGTTGTCTTAGACACCTACTAAACCCGATACCACTCCACACGTCCAGATGCCCTTAAAGAAACAAAGTGCCCCCCAAAAGACTGAATCTTTAGAACTGTGAAGTTAGTTATGGACTGTTATTGTGAAAACATGTTTATTTGGAATATTGGCTTCTGAACGGGAAATTGGACGTTTTGGTACGTAATCGGGTTTAATGCAAAGGGGGAAGAAGTGTAATGTATGGATCTATTTCTTTTAGAGCATTGACACCCCCCCCTCCACATAGTGATCTGTCTGCGCATGCGCTGTGTGAATACCCCAGTTAAAGCCGTCTCCTGCATGCGTGCTTTTATTTAATTAATATGTAGTTGTGAATAGACACGACAATAATGGCTTTTATATAGATATGGGAATATGCAGGGAATGGAGCGATAGAGATCATCTGCAGGGAGAAGAGATTTAGATTAATTTGGCACCATGCTCAGCACAGAAATCGAGGGCCCGTTCCTATTCCTGTGTTGTGGATCCGGACAAGTACCGAGACCGGACTGGGGAGTCGGGGTGAGGACGTGGCCGAAGAGCAGAAACCACAGAGGAGGAGCGGTGAGGGAGTCTCACAGAACCCCTTTTGGAGAGCAGCAAAGAGAGGCCGCATCTGCGGCGTCTTGCCTTTGGTTCAGCACCATGGTCAGCACCGGACGTACTGTCATCGTGGGTGGATTCGTGGTTAATACATCGCTTTACAGCACCAGTGACTGGGGTTCGATCCTCGCCACTGTCTGTAAGGAATTTGTAGGCTCTCCCTGTGACCGCGTGGGTTTCCTCCGGGTGCTCCAGTAACCTCCTACGTCCCAAAGACGTACTGATTAAAGTTCAAAGCTCAAAGTAAATTTTATTATCAATATATATATATATATATGTCACCATATACGATCCTGGGATTCATCTTCTTGTGAGCATACTCAGCACATCTATAGAATAGTAACTATAACAGCATCAGTGAAAGGTCACCAGACTGGGGTGTTCAGCCAGAGTACAGAAGACAACAAACTGTGCAAATACCAAAAGAAGAAATAATGGAATAAGCAAATGAATTAAATATAGGGAATAAACAATAAATATCGAGAACATGAGATGATGAGTCATTGAAACCAAGTCCACTGGTGGTGGGAACAGTTCAATGAAAGGGCACGTGACTTTGCCTAACAAATATCAAATATTCTTTATTGATGACAGTTCAAATAACTCAAAGATTCTTTAGTTTCATAGAACATAGAATAGTATACCCACCCACACTGCTCATGGGCTGTTTGTCCCACTCCCCTCAGGGAGGAGGCTGCACAATGTTCACACCAGACTCAAAAACAATTACTTTCCCCAAGCAGTAAGGCTGATCAACATCTCCGCCCATTAATTCACCCTCCACACACCCCACCACCATTATTTACCATTTCCTGTCGGTCATTTTATTTCCAGACACTCCTGTGCCTAGTGTCGTTTATGGACATACAATCTATCCATGAATATAAGCGATCTTGAGCTTTTATTATTCTTTATCTTACAGTGTTTTTTTGTGCTACATTGGATCCGGAGTATAGATTATTTTGTTCTCCTTTACACTTGTGTACTGGAAATGACATTAAACAATCTTGTCTGTGGTGTTTTGCCAAGCACGTTGGGCATGTTATGTTGACACCAGAATGTGTGGTGGGCTGCCCCCAGCACGTCCCTGAGTTGTGTCGGTTGTTAATGCAAAGAGCACATTTCACAGTATGTTTTGATGTACAGTATATGTGATAAGTAAATCTGAAACGGAGCAGGCAGACTGGTGATTGGAGCTGGTGAAACTTAATGCCAGGACGACTGAAGTAATGCGTTGAGTGCTGGTGGCAGATCGTTGATGGCCTTGTCTCTGCCTGTGCGATTCAAATGCTCCCTCACCTTGACGTACGTCTTGTTTGTTTTTATCCAGAACTCCAGCTGCCTTCAGTGATGACACAAGATTACAGCGAGGGTCTGCAAAATTCGCATGTGAGTATACGTTTATCAATTTCACTCTCTGCGGAAGAATGTAATTAGAGGGCAAGTGTATCCAATTACCTCCTGTACCTAATAAAGTGGCCGCTGAGTGCATGCTCATAGTCTTTTGCTCCTGTAGCCCATCCCTTCAAGGTTTGACATGTTGTGCATTCAGAAATGCTCTTCTGCACGCCACTGTTGTAACGCAACACTCACAAAATGCCGGAGGAGCTCAGCAGGTCAGGCGGCGTGTATGGAAGTGGGTAGCTGCTTCAGGCTGAGACCCTTCTTTAGGACTGTTGTAACACGAGGCTACTTGAGTTACTATCGCCTTCCTGTCAGCCTGAACCAATCTGTCCATTCTCCTCTGACCTCTCTCGTTAACAAGGCATTTTCACCCTCAGAACTGCCGCTCAATGGATGTTGTATCTTCTGATCCTGCGTCTTCATGCATAGGGAGATCCTGATGGCTCTCTGTGTGTTCCACCCACAGTTCTGTGGCAAATAGCCTTTCAGCTCTTAGTCAGCTCCTCTCCCTGACCCCGGTTCACCACTGCCTTGCCCACAATCCCTGCCCCTTGTCCCTCTCAGTTCGAACCACACCTGTAGACCAGGGCCCTCTTCGAAATGCCAAACGTCCCAGGTAGATTGACTCTTCGTTTCGGTAAGTCATGTCTACAGGAGATTTCCTGAATGCTGATTGGTCAAGATTCAGGATTTAACTATATTTGCCACATGTACAGCCAAGTGTGTTGTTTGTGTTAAAGACCAACACAGCTGTGGGTGTGCTGAAGTGTTGTCAAACATTCCGGCACGACCATAGGTCGGCACAGTAGCG
Organism: Hypanus sabinus; assembly: GCF_030144855.1. Lineage (NCBI taxonomy): Eukaryota > Metazoa > Chordata > Chondrichthyes > Myliobatiformes > Dasyatidae > Hypanus > Hypanus sabinus. The sequence goes on from NC_082734.1 coordinate 13,189,863, forward strand.
TAGTGGTTAGCACGACGGTTTACAGTACAGGTGACCGGGGTTCAATTCCCGTTGCAAGGAGTTTGTATGTTTTCCCCGTGATCGCTTCGGTTCCCTCCGGGTGCTCTACAGTCTGAAGCTGGTCATTGTTACTGTTCTGTGATCAGGCTAGGATTATTGGGTTGTTGGGCGATTAGCGGTTGTTGGGCGAATAGCCTTGAAGGGGCAGGAGGGCCTATTCCCCACTGTATCACAATAAATATATAACATAACAAACCCACGCAACACACGTTTCAGAATCTTCATCAGGACTGGAGGAAAACGAGGAGGAGTCAGAGTTAGAAGGTGGGGGAGGGGAGGAAGAATAGGTGAAACTGGGAAGGGGGAGGGTTGGATTGAAGAGCTGGGAAGAGATACAGGGCTGGAGAAGAGGAGAGGACCACGGAAGAAAGGAAAGGAAAGGGGGAGGAACACCAGAGGGAGGTGATGTGCAGGTAAGGAGATAAGGTGAGAGAAGCAACGTATAACAAACGCAGGCCCCGTCCTCCTTCCCAGCCACGCACATACACAGTCCTTTAACCCCAGCAGTCTCTGCTCCCTAACCCTGCCCCCTTCTGATCGCAGGCCCTGCCGTGCGAAACGTGGAAGGAAAGCGGGAGGCGCATGTCGAAGAAATCCAGCCATCAAAGGTCACCGTACATCCTGAAACGGCAGCTTAACTCCAACAACAAGTGGCCGTACATCCTGTGGCGCTTCCTCGGAATTCCGCTGCCTCTCCGCTGACCGCCGGCGGCGCCCTGCCGCTCCCCGACTCACAGTGTGAAACCACCCGCAAAGCAAGTCGCTCAATAAAGTCACTTTGTGGGTGTCAGTGAGCCGTGTGCTGGGTTGTCTGTGGAGTCGATTATTGCACTGATGAGGAACTGGGTCACGGTTGAAAGTCTGGGCCTTTACATCTGATTATCAGCCGGTGAAATTCCTGTCCCGAGGAGACTTAAAAACCTGCAGATGCTGCAGGTCTGAAACACAGACAGGAAATGCCGGAAACATTTTGGAAGCGGTAACTTTTTCAAGGATGAACAGCTAATCTTTGGGGGGGGGGGGGGGAACACTTGTGCTGTCTGTCCTGCCGAGTTCTTCCGGCATTTTCTGTGTCGTGTTCGTGCCCTACTCTGTGGGCTGGACCAGCCGGGTCAAAGAACTCCCAGCCCACACGCCGGGCGGCGTTCAGCCCATCCAACCAGCCGGTTCTGGTGTTGGTTTGACTCGGTGATGCCGGAAACAGTCAAAATCCCTGGAGGTGGTTGCGACTCGAGTTCTCCATCCTGTTCCTGGCCCCATCCCAGTTCCTCTCCCCATCCCCTGCTCCTGAACTTCGCCTCCATTCCAGTCATGGGGTCACAGAGCCATACAGCATGCAGGTAGACCCTTCAGCCCGACTCATCCATGCTAACCAACTTGTTTACTTAAGCATTTCCCTGCATTTGGCACATATCCCCCAAACATTTCTTATCGATGTACCTGTCCACGTGACAGTTTAAGTGTGTTTAATGCACATCCCTCCGCCTCTTCCTCAGGCAGCTCCTTCCATATACCAACCCCACACTCAGGCTCGTCTCAAGCCTCTCCCCTCTTGCCCATCCCTGAGCACATCCACTATCCCTTTTCCTGCCCCCAACACTATTCCTGCTCCCAATCCTATTCCTGGCCCAATCCCTGTTCCTCTTCCTATCAGCTATTCAACAACTCCAACATTTCCACGTTCTATATCTTAGAGCAGTTTGTGAGGTTGGGACAACATTGTGCGCAGAAGGTTATGTGGTCTTGTGATCCATTCTCTTTGCCCAGTGTTTGTCACCAGGCGATCCATGGGCGACTAAGGATGCCTTCTGATACCAATCAAGAACCTATCAACCTCCACTTTAAATGCACCCAATGATGATCTTCATACCACCTGTGGCAATTAATTCCACAGATTCACCACACTCTGGCTAAAGAAATTCCTGCTTATTTCTGTTCTAAAGTGAAGTTCTTCTATTCTGAGGCTGCATCCAAGAAACCCACAATAGGAAACGTCTTCTCCATGTCCACTCTCTGTCTAGGCCTTTCAATATTCCATTGGTTTCAATACAATTCTGCCCCCACCCCAACCTCCACGCCCCCATTCTTCTAAGCTCCAGTGAGTACACGTCCTGAGTTATCAAACACTCCTCAGATATTAACCCATTCATGCCCAGGGCCATCCTCTGGAGCCTCTCCCGTGCGGGCACATCCCTTCTCAGCTAATGGGCCCAAAATTGCTCACAATATGAGCACTCCAAGAAGACGGGAGTTAAGCCAAGGAGGTCCAGAGAGTGACAGCTGTGTGGAATGAGCTTCCTGTAGAAGTAGTAGAGGCCAGTTCAGTTGTGTCATTTAAGGTAAAATTGGATAGGTATATGGACAGGAAAGGAGTGGAGGGTTATGGGCTGAGTGCAGGTAGGTGGGACTAGGTGAGATTAAGAGTTCAGCACGGACTAGGAGGGCCGAGATGGCCTGTTTCCGTGCTGTGATTGTTATATGGTTATATGGTCCAACGAACAGCAGGCAAGGCCAGGCTAAAGAACATGTTGGGACAGACAGCCTGAATTGTATATATTTCAATGTAAGGAGTGCTACAGCTAAGGCAGACAGACTTACAACCTGGATTACTGCAGAATACATGTAGCCGTTACAGAAATTTGGTTAAGGAAGGAGTAGGACTGGCAGCTCAGTGTGCCTGGGGGCCAATGCTTTAGGTGTGACAGGTGAACACAAGAGATCCTGTGGATGCTGGAAATCCAGGGCAACAGCAGGAACTCAGGCAGCATCTATGGAGAGTTGATGCTTCGGACTGAGATCCTTTATCAGGACCTGAAAGGAAGGGGGAGGAAGCCAAGATAAGAAGGTGAGGGGAGGGGGAAGGCAGCAGGCGACAGGTGAGGGGGAAGGTAAGTGGGTTGGGAGGGCAGGATGAAGAGAGAATCTGGGAGCTGATGGGTGGAAATGGTAAAGGGCTTAAGAAGGCCAGATCTGTTAGGAGAAGAGTTTGGAAGAAAGGGAAGGAGCAGGGCCACTAGGGGGAGGTGATAAGCAGGTGAGGAGAAGAGAAGGGGTAAGAGGGGCCAGAAAGGTGGAAAAGAAGAGAAGAGGAGGAGGGGGGACATTACTGGAAGTTAGGGAAATCAATATTTATCCTGTCAGGTTTGAGGCCACCAAAGCAGAATATGAGGAAGTCAATGAGGTGGGGGGAGTGATAGGCAGAATGTCACGGATGCACTTAGACAGGACATCCCAGAGGGCATGTTCTGTGAGGCAATGTGGGCAGACTCAGGAATAAGCAAGATGCAGTCACTAGGAATAGCTATATACTGCAGTCCTCCCAATAGCCAGTGGGAGCTGGCGGGGCAAATTGGAAATATGTAAAAGCAATAAGGTTGTTCTAGTGGGTGGTTTTAACTCCCCCAATATTGACTGGGACTCCCTTAGTGCCAGGGACTTCAATGGGGCAGAATTTCTTAGATGCATCCTATCTCATTGGATCTTCACTCAATCCTGGAACGTTTGGACAGCAAACGTATCTACATCAGGATGCTCTTTATCGACTACAGCTCTACCTTCAATGCCATCATCCCATCAAAGCTAATCAATAAGCTCCAAGACCTTGGCCTCAATGCCTCCTTGTGTCATGAAATTTGTTAACTTATTGTTAGCGTATCTCAACCGGCTGCATCACCAATGCCCTTGAACAGAAAATCCAACAAAATGTAGTGGGTTTGACCCAGTTCAGCACGGGTAAAACCTTCCTCACCACTGAACTTATCTACCTGGAGCGACGTTGCAGGGAAGCTCCATCCATCATCGGGGACCCTCACCACCCGGGACGTGCTCTCTTCTCGCTGCTGCCATCAGGAAGAAGGTACAAGAACCTCAGGACTCACATCACCAGGTTCAAGTCCAGTTGCTACCCCCCAACCATCAGGCTCTTGAACCAAAAGAGAATACTTCACACAACTTCACTTGCCACATCACTGAAATGTTCCAACAACCTATGGACTCATTTTCAAGGACTCTTCACCTCACGTTCTCAATATTTATTGATTATTTATTATTATTTATTTATTTTTGTATTTGCCTTTTGCACACCCAGCTGGTGCAGCCTTTCATTGATTCTACTATAGTAATCGGATTTATTGAGTATGCCAGCAAGAAAATGAATCTCAGGACTGTATATGGTGACAGATACGTGATTTGGTAATAAATCTACTTTGAATTTGGAGGGCTTCTTGAAATGGTGTAGATAGTCCAGCTAAGTATGGGACAGTCCCTGATTTTATATTGGGAGTATAATGGAGTATTTTGGAAGTAGTGACCACAATTCCATAAGTTTTAGGAATTCTGGATAAAATTAAGAGTGGTCTTTGGATATGAGTGCTAAACTGGTGGGAGGCTAGTTATGTCATTATTAGGCTGGAAATGGAGCAGCTGTTGGAGGGTAAATCCACATCTGACGTGTTGGAGACTTTTGAGAGTACGTTGATTAAGGTTCACATTCCAGCACCTTTCAGTGAGGAGGAAAGACAAGGGTGGCAAGGCTTGGGATCCTTGGATGGCACAAGATGTTGCAAGTTTAGTCAAAAAGGAAAGGAAAGCATACAGCCCAGTGACCGAATGTATGCTCATGGTTTTCTGTTGCTGTAGCCCATTCACTTCAACATTCCATGTGTTGCTGTTCAGAGATGCTCTTCTACGCACCACCGTTGTAATGCATGGTTATTGGGGTTACTGTGGCCTTCCTGTCAGCTTGAATCAGCCTGGCCGTTCTCCTCCAACCTCTCTCGCTAACAATGTGTTTTTGCCCACAGAAGTGCTGCTCAGTGGTTTATTTGGTTTTCTTGTACCATTTTCTGCAAACTCTAGAGACTGTTGTGTGTGAAAATCCCAGCTCATCAGCAGTTTCTGAGATACTCAAACCACCCCATCTGGCACCAACAATCATTCCACGGTCAAAGTCACTTAGATCACATTTCTTCCCCATTCTGATGTTTGGTCTGAACAACAACTGAACCTCTTGACCACGTCTGCATGCTCTTATGCCTCGAGTTGCTGCCGCAAGTTTGGCTGATTAGATATTTGTACCTAACAAAGTGCCCACTTTGTAAGGTTTAGGAAGCTGAAATCTGAGGAAGTAGGAAAGGAAAACAAGGAATCATGAAAGCTAAAAGGGGCCAAGAGATGTCCTTGGCAAGTCGGATTTAAGGAGAATCCCAAGGCATTTGACATGTATTTGAGGAGCACAAGGTCTCCAAGGAAATGGTAGCTTTCACCCAAGAATGAAGGAGAGAATTTGTAGGTGGAGCTGGCAAGGTTTTTAATTACTTCTTTGCATGAGTACTCGCCAAGGAGCTGGGCAAGGATGGTGGTGTGATTAGGGAGGTGTTGGTGATCAAAGGAATGTTGATATTGAAGAGGAAGTGTTGGGTGTCTTAACATTCAGGTGGATAAGTCCTGGAGGTCTGGTGAGATCTGTCCCAGTATTCTGAGGGAAGCCTTGAAGGATGAGGGCAATGCAGAGGATGTGTCTACATGGGTTTGGGTAAAGTATTTTAAAAGGTCTCTCTTTGTATGTTGGTCTAGAATGGGGTTCTCAACCTGGGATGCACGGACCCGTTGCTTAATGGTATTGGTCCATGGCATAAGAAAGGTTGGGAACTCCTGGTCTGGAAGATGGAGACATGTAGAATCCATGGTGAGTTGCTAAATTGTATCCAGATCTACTTGGTGAGAGATGTCAGAGGGCGGTGGTGGTGGTGGAGGGGCATTTTTCTGTTATTGCATGGACCAATACTTCCCCAGTTACCATCTTGCTCTTTATGTACATGCAGAGGAAATGCCTTCACTTTCTACCCAATCCTACTCGCCAAGGACAGTTCACGGCCTCTTTAGCCCAGATAAGTCGTTCCTGTTTCCCCTACTTAGATGGTGCTTTGAGCTATGTAAATATGTTTGAACCAAGCACCTTCTGATCCCTACCTTGAAGGTGTAAAGGATAGGTTTGTGTGTGAGTGGACAGGGATGAGATCAGCTCTCATAACATAAATCATCAGTGCAGTGTCTGAAACCATCCGTCAAACTGCAGGGAAATGTATATCACTGGTGAGAAATATAGAAATGTGCTTAAACACACACACACACACTTATATATACACATACACACATACATATGTATACACACACTCACACATAAACATACATATAACAGACACATAGACAAATGGACAGGCACACACACACACATACATACACAAATGCACACACATACATAGAGATACATACACAAATGCACACACACACATACATACACATACACAAATGCACACACACATACATACATACACAAATGCACACACACACATAGAGATACATACACAAATGCACACACATACATAGAGATACATACACAAATGCACACACACATACATACATACACAAATGCACACACACACATACATGCATACACAAATGCACACACATACATAGAGATACATACACAAATGCACACACACATACATACATACACAAATGCACACACACACATACATTCATACACAAATGCACACACATACATAGAGATACATACACAAATGCACACACACATACATACATACACAAATGCACACACACACATACATGCATACACAAATGCACACACATACATAGAGATACATACACAAATGCACACACACATACATACATACACAAATGCACACACACACATACATGCATACACAAATGCACACACATACATAGAGATACATACACAAATGCACACACACATACATGCATACACAAATGCACACACACACATACATGCATACACAAATGCACACACATACATAGAGATACATACACAAATGCACACACACACATACATACACAAATGCACACACACACATACATGCATACACAAATGCACACACATACATAGAGATACATACACAAATGCACACACACACATACATACACAAATGCACACACACACATACATGCATACACAAATGCACACACATACTATACATAAGCACAGACTGAGACACAAACACACAGACTTAATACACTGATGTAGACATACACACAGATACATGTAACACACACAAACAGATGAACACAGAGATACACACACACACACACACACAGAGACAATAAGACACATACATATAACACAAACACATAGAGGTAAGCACACATATAAAAGCAATTACGTAGGTACACGCACGGTCCTTCCCGCACACACACAAAGCTTCAGAGGAAAACTCATGACAAGTTTTATACACTGCTCATTGTACTCAACGGTTGAAGATCTCTCTCTCTCTCTCTCTCTCTCTCTCTCTCTTCTCTCTCTCTCTCTCTCTCTCTCTCTCTCTCTCTCTCTCTCTCTCTCTCCCCCCTCCCCCCCCTTCACCCTTTCCAGAGGAGTGAACATCGGCTCAATCCTTCATCCTAATGGGATCAGCCAATTTCTTTTTTCCTGGATTTTATCTTCAACTACTTGGCACAACTTCCATCATTTCCAATCAGCAAAGCAGGTAAAGAACAAGATTTATCCACATCAAATGATCAGGTTGACCTTATTACAAACACACAACTCCCGGGCTTCCATGGCAACCCATTGTCATGGTTGTGACCTCTCCAAGTCCGACGTGCTGTCGCTTTCACAAAGACACTGGAAAGTCTTCGAGAACAATTGCTGTCCAGCCACGAGAGCTTTCAGTGTTGTAGAGAAATCCGGCCTCGTTAAGGAGACCTGACTGTGATTCCATTCCAAAGGTCACACTTAATAAACCTGCCAGACTGGAGGTTTGTTCGAGCATGTTAGAGCAGAGGCTTCATCTAGTCTTTCACAAGTCTGTAGACGTGATGTTGGGCTCCGTGTTCACTAGTTGAGACCTCAAAGACGTAAGCAACGCACAAGAGTAGCTCCTGCGTATCTCTGTTGGTCACTACCTGGAAGAGATGAGAGAAAGTTATTCAAATGGAGAAAGGGCTCAGTTCGAGGATACTGAGCTGTGGAACATGGGGAGCTGGGTGTACTGTGTCGGTGCCGGAATGGGCAGCCACACTCGCGGGTTGCCCCCTGCACCCCTCGGGTGTGTTGGTTGTTCCGTTGTATTCAGGACGGTGGTGAATGTCGGTAGCTCAGGTTGAGGTGTTTGATGCCGCGAGCTTGCAGACATTTCACCGCCAGTCGAGGCGACGCGCTCAGCTCACGAGCACGAGCACGACAGAGAAAACCTGCAGGCTCATTGCACCACACTTCAACAACGGACTTCAATGTGTGTTTGACGTACACACGATAAAAACACTTGAATTTTGAATGGGGTCCAGGCAGTGAGCAGCTAAAGAGGTTTGTGATGGGGTGGCCACGCAGGTCCATGCTACTAGACACAGGCGGAGAAAGTAATGAGCTTGACTCTGCAGTCTATGTGTTGTAGGGTTCCTTAAAGTTGTTATACCTGAGGTGGTAATGGGAATAAGCTCCCACTACCTATTATATGCTCCAAATGGTATGTATCTCAAATGGCTTCTGATAACAAAGTACAATTCATGGCTTAGCTCCTAATCCTGGCGGAACCCTTTCACTGACAGGAGGAGGGGCAACGGCGGGTTACAGGCGCCTTAACACCAGCCGCTTCAGGCAGACGGGGCTCAGCAGCCGCGGTTGGCAGCTCATCTAAGAGGAGGTAAACTCTGATCCCAAGCCTCTGCCGCCTTGCAGCCACACCTGCTTTGGAGTAAAACCTGAGGGAAAATATTTAGCCCCTTACACTGAGTTCAACACTGACCGTTAACTCCCGTGGCGCTGCTGGTGCCAAACTATATCGGTCTCCGCCATTCCTTTAGGCTCATCAGATGCGTGGAGAGGGGGAGCTCGCTACATGGGTTAACAGCTTGCCCTCCATATTGTACTGTCCAGGGCTGTGTAGACAGCTAGGACGCACAACCATGGTCAACTTTGACCGACGGAGGCCTCGATATTGTAGGGCATAAATACTGAAATAATGGGGTGACCGTAAATATGTATTGATGAGAGTACTATGTACAGTTTAAATTGTGGATCCCAAATATTAAATGACATAAAATGATGAGAATATTAGAGCAAGTAAAGGAATGGAAGAACTAAAGGCTCATATTATTGGGGTAGTATTTGGTGAACACTGCCAAATAGTGTTAAATGGTTTTTATGCAGAAGCTACTGTAAATCTCTTACTGCTCACCTTAAAATTATGACCTCTATTTATGGCGTAACATCAATGTGTTCGGGGGGAGGTATAGGGGTGATATCAGAGGTAAGTTTTTACACAGAGTTGCAGGTGTGTGAGAGAGAGGGCCGGTCTGAGGCATCAAAGTGTTGGGATGGGCAGTAATTTTTGACGGACTCTAGGGGGCGCTGCTGTTTCTTGCATGGTGGGTGGTGGGGAGAGGGGTGATGCCGTTCCTGGAGCAAGTGGGGGGAAGGGGTGGGTTGATGCTTTTACTGCTGCTTGTGCGTTGAAGAGGGAAGGGGGGGCTTGGGATTCTAATATTTTCTGCCATTCACTCTTTGTAATTTTTTTCCTGCTTCGTGGATGTCGGCAAAGAGTAAGAATTGCAGGTTGCATTCTGGATACATCCTTTGATTTTAAATTGAACCATTGAACACATTTCTGGGGTGGTGGCAGAGGCAGATGGATTACGGATTCTATCTGAGAGAGGCACATGGATGATGGGAAAATGGAGGACTAAATTAATCTTAGAGTGGGTTAAAACGTCGGCTCAACGTCATGGGCCGACAGGCCTGTACAGTGCTGTACTGTCCTATGTTCAACAACAAACACACGGTAAGGTCCCAGACACAGGAAATTTAGCAGCACAAGGCCCAAGGTGGAATTTTCAAAGAAAATCCATCAGGCTTCAGGCCTGGGATTAGGGCCCCAGGGGAGAGAAACACGGGAATAATGGAGGTGAGGGGAACTCTCTTCAGCTGGGACAGCTTCTGGTTTTCACTGTAAGAGTGACCTGCAGCATGCCTGGGAGTATAAATGTACATATTTGTAAATCTGGTGCATGCAGCATTCTGGTTGCACATTTTAGATCATGCATTAAATTGCCTGCATTCAATAAAGTAGTATTTTTCATCAGACTTGCAAATGTGAGAAAATTCAATTACTAGCCAGTTACTTTGAACAGTCAATGAATTTTTAACAAGTGATAATTTAAGACCAGCAATAAGAGCATTTAAAGATCCCACAAGTGACGCTAATCACAGCAACCGCTGTGCAGAGGCACGTTGCCGACAATCGGATCGTTCCGGTTTATTTATTTGTGGCAACCGTACCTGCAGAATGGTGAAGTTCTCCAGGACGCTGTTCATCATGTACTTCTCAGGCAGCTGCTTGAGCTTGTGGATAAAGTTGACGAGATACTCACACATCGGAGAGCGATGGATCTGGTACAGAAAGCGGCCGTTTTCAAACCGGGCGTACTCTGTCTGGAGGGGTAAACAGGGATGTCCCTCAGTGAGAACCCAGGGCACTGAGATGGAAAAAGTAATAACAAGCTGCCCAGACGGCAAGGTTTTCCACCGGGGAGAAAATAGGAAAATAACAAGATTGGGACCTCCGGGCCCAAAGGTGTAAAGACGATTAAACTGTCTACACAAATTCTTCCTCCACAAGTCAGTCATTGAAAAACACTCATATGATCTTGCAACTGATTGTTCTGAAAATTTGGCATCCAGTTCTCTCATTCATCCGGAATGTGAGCTGAGTGTCCGGAGCTTTGTGGGTGGGTGAGCAGACCTGGAGGTCTGAGACGTGGCGGGTTCGGGGTCTGTAAGTCCAGGGATCAGGAACGTCAGTGTGTTCGCAGCAGGAGCTGGTGTGCAGAGTGCCCAGCTTCCCTTTAAACTCATCTGGAATTCTCCCTCAGTGTAACAGGTGAAATAAAGTCGCGTTTTGGGTCGTTTGGATAGTGGAGTAATATCTGCTGATGCGTGAATGAAGTCACCGGAGAAAATTACTGGTAGACACAAAGCAGCCTCGTTATTCGACAAAACAAGGTACAACAGGCATCATATGGAGACGCTTTCGGTCGAAAGGTCTGCTGGCCCATCATGGGCTCCATATTTTATGTGGCAAACTTCAAAAGGACAACTCCATATTCACAGTGTACGGACAACGCTCTCTTTGAAACTGCATGCTCCCTTCACACCTCCTGATCCACATCCACAGCACAGACATCCAGATGAGTTTGAATCAGCATTGTCTACACTGGGATTCACAGTTCTGAGGAACCCATTGTTCAGAGCTGCACTCCAAATTAACTCCACAATACATATTCAAAGCCAAAGTCAATTGCTAGATGTATATGCCCTAAACCCAAAAATCACTCGAACAATAGTCTGCAAAATTGGCTCATCTTGTTCCACTATAGCTCCAATAACCTGGCGGTCTAAGCACATTGTCAGTGCTGGAAGGAACAAATTTTGTGTGTTTTTGGATGTTGCCCCGGCATGATTTCATTGATAGCATGATCCACAGTAATATAATAAGTTCTCCAGAGAGCCTGTTGTGTTTAAAGGGAGCCTGGGAAACCGGGAAACAATTCAGAACGGTTTGGATTTTATACAGCAAGTAACTATCTACTGGAGGAACTCCGGGGCCAAGCAGCACCTGTACAACTGCAAATGCCTGTCACCACACCAGCACGAGGGCTTCTTCATCGCTGTTGCCTCAACAATTTTTTAAAATAACCAGTCAGGGTCGTTAGCCCTGAGCTGAACCCCTGAACCTGGAGGACCGGTGGACCACTCTGAGTCTGGCCTCTACCCTTTGACCTGTTAGGCGTGGATGACCCTACCAAGAATCATGTAGAAGGCCCTAACCCCAGCCAACATAGCCCTCCAGGTCATTGAGGCAGGCAAGCCTCCAGACCCTACGACCAGGCCCTGGACCTCTTGGGGGCAGCGTCTGTGGGGGGAGAGGAACTATTGACGTTTCTCGGCGAAAGCCCGCGCAAGCCTATTCCTTTCCTCTCCACGCCCTCTGAGTCCCTCCAGGAGATTGTTTGTTTCTCCAGATTGCGACATCAGGATCTCTACAATGGGATACTGGCTTCCTACAGTTTTGCTGTAAATCGTGGGGAGGTAGACCCAAACGAAGGAAATGGGAACTTACCTCAACCTTTTCTACAACTTGTTTGCCGAAGGAGCAGATCTTGGAGGAGCAAGTGATTGTCATATTTTCAATGCTTTCGTACTGACTGGTAACCCCGTAAAACAGGCCCGTTTCGTCCTGGATATTGATACTAAGATCGGCCTGAAAGAGGAGAGAATAAATATTAGGTTTAATCAAAGATTCACATAATTCCCTCACTACTAATCAACCTCCCTTTGCTTTAGGGTCTTGACTTCCTCTTCGAAGACCACCGTCAGGATGGAGAAGTGATTAAATCAGCGAGCTGAAATCAACACGGGTTGATTCAATCATCTCTACTGCCTCCACGCTTGTGTCTGTGTGGCGAGGAACTGGACAAGTGCCATCAGTGTACTGATGACGCCACTATTGTTGGCAGAATCTCAAATGTTGCTGAGGATTTTACAGGAGTGAAATAGATCGATAGATCGGCTGCTTTGAGTGATTTTTTTTAACAAAATATACTTTATTCAAATAAATTACAATAAACCATTCAATGACTCTCAGTCCTTTACAGACATTAACATTACGCTTTCAGCCACTCATGTGCCACTCTGTCGTTTCACCTTTACACACCATTGTTGAGGATTAAACTCCCAGCCACACAACCCCTCCCACTCCTGCGGGAGAAGAACCCTAGACTGTGGTCCTTCTCCACCGGGCCCTTATGGTGGCTGCACCCAGCCTGAGTGCGTCCCTCAGCAAGACCAGGGAACTGATTTGGACTTCAGGAAGTTGAGGGAGCATACACTGGTCCTCTTCGAGGGGCAAGAGATGGAAAGGGGTGAGCAGGTTGCAACACACTGACGCAGCCATGAAGAAGGCACGTCAACAGCCTTATTTCACCAGGAGTTTGAGAAGGTTTTGACTCTAGTAAAGCTCTGTAGATACGCAGAACCTTGGAGAGCAAGTACTCTGACTGCTTGCAGAGCCAGCTGGTAAGAAGACTCCAGTGCACAGGGTCAAAAGACTCAGCCGTCGCCGTCACAGCCACAGCGATCCCCACTACTGCGGGCATCCCTCAAGAAGACAGCATCCATCATCAGGGACCCTCACCACCCAGGGCGTGTCCTGGGCTCGTTACTACCATCAGGGAGGAGGTGCAGGAGTCTAAAGACCCACACTCATCGCTCGAGGAGCTGCTTGCTCCCGTCTGTCATCAGATTTCCCAACGGTCCAAGAACCCACGGACGTTACCTCGTTATTTGTCTTTTGCACTAGTTATTTTGCAATTAATAGTAAACTTTACGTCTTGCAGCCATGGAGCAATACATTTCACCACAGATGTCAGTGGGACGGAACCTGATTGTGATTCTGCAATCCTCTTCTCTTCCTATCAGAGCCATTCCCTTTGTCTGAACCCTCCCCCCCGCCCACCCCTGCATCTGTGCAGTATCTCAATTTCCACCGGTGGGGTCAGCAAACCAAAACAGTGAGCACTGAATTCTCCGTTTCCAGGTAACCCATCCCATTTCCAATCTCTTCCTGATCTACCCGAATCCCCTCACGTACATTCTCCCCCCCATCTAAACCCCAGTTTCTGTCCCCTCCCTCACATGATTCCATCTACCCACCCCCACTCAGTTTCCTGGGCCCCCTGTCCCTTCCCTCTCCTGTTCCTATCAGGCCACCAGCTCTCCCTTAACTGCTTCCATTATATATCTATCATTATTATTGTTATTTGTTTCTACAGTTTATCTTTTTTAGTTATTTGTCGGCCTTTGTGTGCAGTTTTGCTTTGATTCTATTGTGTTTCTTTGTTCTACTGTGAATGCCTGCAAGAAAATGAGTCTTGGGGTAGCACATGGTGGCATACACACACACTTTACACCTGTACACCTGCTCATTAATGCAATTATCTAATCAGCCAATCATATGGCAGCAAGTCAATGCATAAAAGCATGTAGACATGGTCATGAGGTTCAGTTGTTGCTCAGACCCAACATCAGAATGGGAAAGAAATGTTATCTGAGTGACTTTGACCATGGAATGATTGTTGGTGCCAGATGGGGTGGTTTGAGTATCTCAGAACCTGCTGATCTCCTGGGATTTTCACACACAACAGTCTCTGGAGTTTACAGAGAGTGGTGCAAAAAACACATTTAAAAATCCGGTGAGTGGCAGTTCTGTGGGTGAAAGTGCCTTGTTAACGAGAGAGGTCAGAGGAGAATGGGCAGATTGGTTCAAGCTGACAGGAAGGCGATAGTAACTCTAATTGCCATGTGTTACGACAGTGGTGTGCAGAGGAGCATCTCCGAATGCACAACATGTTGAACCTTGAAGTGGATGGGCTACAGTGGCAGAAGACCATGAACATACTCTCAGTGGCCACTTTATTAGGTACAGGAAGCACCTAAAAGGTATGTATACACCTTGGGTGCAAACATACTTTTGTAACAAATTTGGTGTCAGATTGGTTGTTGTGATGCATCTAGGGTGGGAGTGTAGTGGGTAGTCATCTCACTTTCAACTTTCACTGCCGGCTAGCAGTCTTGTAAAAAGGAGAGCTGAATGTGCGATTCTCTCCCTGCCAGTACATAGCCTCTCCAACAACAAGCCTTGTGTCGTGCCTCCTCGCTGGCGACACTCGGAAACTGAACTCCTTTCGGACTCGGGCTGAACTACAGAGGACGGGGAGGAGGTCTGGCCCCCGCACACGTAGCACGCAGGCCCACCGGTGTGTGGACATGCCCCAGTGCTTACGAACCAGACCCCCAGCTAGGGGTAAATGGCCCCACTGCCTTGTGGGCAGCCTCAGGAGAGACGAAGGCTACGGGAGTAAACCCAGACGGCCAATCCGGAGTGGAGCCCCTAAGGCGGCTGGGCGTCATTGAACATCCTTCCGGCAGCTCCTGCAGCCAAGCTGGTGCCAAACGTATTGCTCCATAAGCTTTCCTTTGGACTACACCGGTGAGGCCGAGAGGGGGATCTCAGGATCTCCATACCGTCCGCCCAGGCTTGTGATGATGATTGTCATCACCCATTGGCCTTCGAGGCAGACGGAAGCCAACACAACAACAATAACAAATTTACTTTGAACCTTTGAACTCTTGAGTCAGACAAGCAGAGAGGGAAGGACCCAGCTCGGAAACAGGCCACTTGGCCTCGAGTCCGTGGCAACCATCAACAACTCACTAATCCTACTCTAACCCATTTTATTCTCCCCAGATCTCCATCAACCCTCTCCACATTCTACCTCAGAATTTGCAAGATTTGCAGATTTTCCAGCAGATTTCCAACATTGTCTGTGCTGCTAACAGAAAATAAACCAGATTCATTTTTCTCTGATTCATCATGAAAATTAGTCACATCCATCTTATAGAGTCATAGAGAAATACAGCACAAAAACAGGCCCTTTGGCCCATCTAATCAATGCCAAACCATTTAATTTGCCTGCTCCCATTGTCCTGCTCTGGTACTATAGCCCTCCAGAGAATTTTCTGATCACCCAGCGAGGATTGCCATGGTGATTTTTCAAACTTACAGAATGAATGAATGAGGGGAATGCAGATTCAAATATCTCGGCAGAATCGAACTCTCCTGAGGTGCGGCCATTTCAACATATCACTCTGGATCTGTTAGAGAGAGCCACGGTGTTACAAACGGGAAACACAGAATGTCTGGACTGTTCGTACTGACCCAGAATTTGACAAGGAAAAACGTGTTTGGCGTCCCTTTCTCAAACAGCTCCTTCAAACCCCCCTTCTTCTCCGGAAATTTATCGTAGATTTGGCGGATGTCAATGGATTCAAGCAGACCCTCGCTGTAACATCGACTCGACTGGCCAATGTGGACAAACAGGTGCTTGTTGAACTGTCGAGGAAGGATAGAGCAACATCAGCATTGGAACATGGGTGAAAAATAGAAACTAGGACACAAACCGCATTGAGGAAAGCAACGAGACGTGAGAGCCCAGAGATGCTGGAATCTTGGCACAAAATACAAGCTGATCAATCTAGACAAAGTCAGGATTTAAGAGACCGAGGGAGAAATTGGAGTCCCTCAAAAAATGATTCTGGGATTGAAAGGCTTATAATATGAGGAGCATTTGTGGGCCTGCGAACGCTGGAAT
>NC_082734.1:13208664-13278664 GCF_030144855.1 Hypanus sabinus
GAATGCCGAGAATTCCACAAGCTGGATCTTCGGAGTCCCAATACAGCGAGCCTGCCAGGCTGAATGTGAACGGGCGGCCGAAAGGCCGAGGGAGGCACCTTCGTAACCTGCATGGCGGAATCACAGCGTTCAGTCACGTCAGTAATGATCACCTCATTCAGCGGCGTTCCCTAAAACTGGAACACTTCCCAGTGGCTTCCCAGCCCATGCCGGATGGGAATTTCATCCCACTTCACAGTGAATCGAAATGTGCTGCCCTAATCAGCCAAATAGCTAGAAAATATAATGCCTTCAACGCCAGTACCAACTCAACACCTTCTGTCAGATCACCAAGAGCCCATCGTCGTACGAGTAAGTTACTGGCAAGATTGGAGCATTGGCTGATGGGTAGGAGGCAGCAAGTGGGAATAAAAGGTTCCTTTTCTGTTTGGCTGCCAGAGACTAGTGGTGTTCTGCAGGGGTTAGTGTCGGGACCACTTCTTTTGATGCTGTATATGGATGACTTAGATGATGGAATAGATGGCTTTGTTGCCAAGTTTGAAGATGATATGAAGGTTGGTGGAGGGGCAGGTAGTTTTACGGAAACAGGAAGGCTGCAGAAGGACTTAGACTAGGAGAATGGGCAAGAAAATGGCAAATGAATTACAATGGTGGAAAACGCATGGTCATGCACTTAATAAATAAATGTGCAGACTATTTTCTAAACAGGGAGAAAATCCAAAAATCTGAGATGCAAAGGGATGGGAGTTCTTACGTGGAACACCCTAAAGGTTAACTTACAGGTTGAGTCGGCGGTGAGGAAGGCAAATGCAATGTTAGCATTCATTTCAAGAGGTCTAGGATACAAGAGCAGGGGTGTGAGGCTGAGGCACTGGTGAGGCCTCTCCTTGAGTATTGTGAACAGTTTTGGGCTCCTCATCTTAGAAAAGATGTGCTGGCTTTGGAGAGAGTCCAGAGGAGGTTCACAAGGATGATTCCAGGAATGAAAGGGTTGTCATATGAGGAACGTTTGATGGCTCTGGGTCTGTACTCGCTGGAATTCAGAAGGATGAGGGGGGATCTCATTGAAACCTTTTGAATGTTGAAAGGCCTAGACAGAGTAGATGTGGAAAGGATGTTTCCCATGGCGGACAGGAGGGCTCAGCCTCAGGATAGAGGGGCATCCATTTAAAACAGAGATGCAGAGAAACTTCTTTAGCCAGAGGGTGATGAATTTGTGCCATTTGTTACCACAGGCAGCTGTGGAGGCCAGGTCGTTGGGTGTATTTAAGGCAGAGCTTGCTAAGTTGTTGATTGGCCAAGCCATCAAAGGTTACGGGGAAAAGGCTTGGGAGTGGTCTGAGGAGAGGACAAACGGGTCAGTTATGATTGAATGACAGAGCAGACTCGATGGGCTAATTCTCCTCCTATGTCTTATGGTCTTTTCACCACAACGCCAACTGTTCAATAGAATCACACGTAATGTTCATTCATTATGTGCCGTGTTCTATGACGTGGGCAATCATGATCTTTGACTATGATTGTTTTTGGCAAATGTTTCTACGGAAGTGGTTTTGCCATTGCCTTCTTCTGGGCGGTGTCTTTACAAGACGGGTGACCCCAGCCATTATCGATACTCTTCAGAGATTGTCTGCCTGGCCTCTGTGGTCGTGTAACCAGGACTTGTGATATGCACCGGCTGCTCGTACGACCGTCCACCCCCTGCTCCCATGGCTTCACCTGACCCTGATCAGGGGGCTAAGCAGGTGCTACACCTGTGACCTGGTGACCTGTAGGCTTACGGAGGGAAGGAGCTCCTTACACCTCCTTTGGCAGAGACGTACCTGCACCCTGACTCTCTGGGATTAATAACCAAGTTTCATTTAGGAAATAGCAGCACTTTAAATGGTAAATTAGTAAATTGGATTATTATTCTCACAAGAATGAAGGTGCACTGATGATTTTGTCTTGCACATCGTTTCATTACACAGTGCACTGAGGTAGTATGACCATCCACCACCTACACGCTTGGCTTCACGTGCCCCCTGATTGGCGGTGTGGGGGAGGGTGGAGGCTAATCCTCACCCAAGGGTGGCCTGCAGACTAGTGGAGGGAAGGAGCTCCTTACACCTCCATTATCAGGGACACATCTCTACCCCGCCACCCACATACAGTGCCAGTGCTATTGAAGACCACACACAGGAATACCAGCCCATTCCAGTGCCAACCTGCTCCTGTCAGCCAGCACCACTATAAGATGCCAGTACCAACCTAACTGCAGGGCGGAGCCATCAGTGAAGCCAGTGCCAAGCTCGTTCTGCATAAGATGGTCAAACATTGATCCATTGATGGTCAGCACAATCTACAGAGTAGTACAGCACGGAAACAGGCCCTTCGGCCCACAATGTTGTGCCGACCCTCAAACCCTGCCTCCCATATAACCCCCCACCTTAAGTTCCTCCATATACCTGTCTTGTAGTCTCTTAAACTTCACTAGTGTATCTGCCTCCACCACTGACTAAGGCAGTGCATTCCACGCACCAACCACTCTCTGAATGAAAAACCTTCCTCTAATATCCCGCTTGAACTTCCCTCCCCTTACCTTAAAACCATGTCCTCTTGTACTGAGCAGTGGTGCCCTGGGGAAGAGGCGCTGGCTGTCCACTCTGTCTATTCCTCTTTCACTATACATTGCACTATATAAAGGATCACCATATAATTCCAGAGCCAAAATAATTCCCAAATATAAAGTATCTTTCTCACCTGAAAGAGGAGAATGGCTTACATTTGACTGAACAGCGAATGATTGTTGGATGAAAGGTTTCATGCTGCAAGGAAAATATATTATTTATATATTTTAAAATTTTAAAATATTTTAAAAACATTAATGCTCTTCATCTACCACTGGCTCTTGTGAGGTCTGACAACGAATCATCCCCATCCGCAGTCTGGATGTAGGGTGTAAGTTGAATGAAGAGTTAAAGTTGGCATGTCGCAAAGGTAATGATACAGTTGTCACAGGGGATTTCAACATGCAGGTAGACTGGGAGAATCTGAACGGTACTGGACCCCAAGAAAGGGAGTTTGTGGAGTGCCTCCGAGATGGATTCTTAGAACAGCTTAGAACAGTAGAAGGAGAAGAGAAAATCGGATGTGTCAGTATTACAGTTGAACAAAGGGAACTATGGAGCTATGAGGGAGGAGCTGGCCAAAGTTTAATGGAACAATACCCTAGCAGGGAAGACAGTGGAACAACAATGGCAGGTACTTCTGGGAATAATGCAGAAGGTGCAGGATCGGTTCATTCCAAGGAGGAAGAAAGATCCTAAGGGGAGTAAGGGGCGGCCGTGGCTGATGAGGGAAGTAAAGGGCAGAATAAAAATAAAAGAGAAGTATAACATAGCAAAGATGAGTGGGAAACCGGAGGACTGGGAAGCTTTTAAAGAACAACAGAAGATAACTAAAAAGGATATGCGCCAAGAAAAAATGAGGTACGAAGGTAAACTAGCCAAGAATATAAAGGAGGATAGTAAAAACTTCTTTAGGTATGTGAATAGCAAAAAAATAGTTAAGACCAAAATTGGGCCTTTGAAGACAGAAACGGGTGAATTTATTATGGGGAACAAGGAAATGGCAGACGAGTTGAACAGGTACTATGGATCTGTCTTCACTAGGGAAGACACAAACAATCTCCCAGATGTAATAGTGGCCAAAGGAACTAGGGTAAAGGATGAACTGAAGGAAATTTATATTAGGCAAGAAACGGTGTTGGATAGGACTGTTGAGTCTGAAGGCTGATAAGTCCCCGGGACCTGATGGTCTGCATCCCAGGGTACTTAAAGAGGTGGCTCTAGAAATCGTGGAAGCATTGGTAATCATTTTCCAATGTTCTATAGATTCAGGAACAGTTCCTGCTGATTAGAGGGTGGCTAATGTTGTCCCACTTTTCAAGAAAGGAGGGAGAGAGAAAACAGGGAATTATAGACCAGTTAGCCTGACGTCAGTGGTAGGAAAGATGCTGGAGTCAATTATAAAAGAGGAAATTACGACACATTTGGATAGCAGTAGAAGGATCAGTCCGAGTCAGCAGGGATTTATGAAGGGAAAATCGTGTTTGACTAATCTTCTGGAGTTTTTTGAGGATGTAACTATGAAAATGGACAAGGGAGAGCCAGTGGATGTAGTGTACCTGGACTTCCAGAAAGCTTTTGATAAAGTCCCACATAGGAGATTAGTGGGCAAAATTAGGGCACATGGTATTGGGGGCAGAGTACTGACATGGATTGAAAATTGGCTGGCTGACAGGAAACAAAGAGTAGTGATTAACGGGTCCCTTTTGGAATGGCAGGCTGTGACCAGTGGGGTACCGCGAGGTTTGGTGCTGGGACCGCAGCTGTTTACAATATACATTAATGATTTAGATGAAGGGATTAAAAGTAACATTAGCAAATTTGCTGATGACACAAAGCTGGGTGGCAGTGTGAAATATCAGGAGGATGTTATGAGAATGCAGGGTGACTTGGACAGGTTGGGTGAGTGGGCAAATGTATGGCAGATGCAGTTTAATGTGGATAAATGTGAGGTTATCCACTTTGGTGGCAAGAACAGGAAGGCAGATTACTATCTAAATGGAGTCAGGTTGGGAAAAGGGGAAGTACAACGAGATCTAGGTGTTCTTGTACATCAGTCAATGAAAGCAAGCATGCAGGTACAGCAGGCAGTGAAGAAAGCTAATGGCATGCTGGCTTTTATAACCAGAGGAATTGAGTATAGGAGCAAAGAGGTCCTTCTGCAGCTGTACAGGGCCCTGGTGAGACCCCACCTGGAGTATTGTGTGCAGTTTTGGTCTCCAAATTTGAGGAAGGACATTCTTGCTATTGAGGGAGTGCAGCGTAGGTTCATGAGGTTAATTCCTGGAATGTTGAAAGATTGGAGCGACTGGGCTTGTATACACTGGAATTTAGAAGGATGAGAGGAGATTTGATTGAAACATGTAAGATTATTAAGGGATTGGACACACTGGAGGCAGGAAGCATGTTCCCGCTGATGGGTGAGTCCAGAACTAGAGGCCACCGTTTAAGAATAAGGGGTAGGCCATTTAGAACAGAGATGCGGAAAAACTTTTTCACCCAGAGAGTGGCGGATATGTGGAATGCTCTGCCCCAGAAGGCAGTGGAGGCCAAGTCTCTGGATGCATTCAAAAGAGAGTTAGATAGAGCTCTTATAGATAGCAGAGTCAAAGGATATGGGGAGAGGGCAGGAACGGGGTACTAATTGTGTATGATCAGCCCTGATCACAGTGAATGACGGTGCTGGCTAGAAGGACCGAATGGCCTACCCCTGCACCTACTGTCTATTGTCTTTTATCACACAAGCTGCTCATTTCCTGCACAACAGGTAATCATCTACACACACTGAACATAATCTAGGTGGGACCTTGCACTCAATGTCAGCAATAGATTTGGCCAGGTTTTGTCAGGGACGGACAGGTGAGGGAACAAAGACCAGTTTTTATCGAAGGGGTCAGCTGTGGAGGGGAGGGGCAGTTTCACATTCCTGGGAGTCAGCATCTCAGAGGATCTATTCTGGGCCCAACATACCGAAGCAACTATGGAGAAGGCACATCAGGGGTTTGAGGAAATTCACCAAAGGCTCTAGCAACTTTCTACAGGTGTACCGTGGGGAGCATTCCAACTGGTTGCATCTCCGTCCGGTGTGGAGGGGTCAATGCACAGGATCGGAAAAAGCCGCAGAGGGCTGAAAACTCAGCCAGCTCCAGCACGGGCAGTATCCTCCCCAGCATCCAGAACACCTTCAAAAAGCGATGCCTCAAAAAGGCAGCAGCCAGTATTAGGGAGCCCCACCACCCAGGACTCCTCTCATCACTACCATCACCCTGAAAATCCACACTCAGCATTTTATGAACAGCTTCTTCCCTGATTCCTTCCAGATTCCTGAACGGACCGTGAACCCGTGAACACTGTTTTTGCTCTCTGTGTGCACCACGAGTTTAATTATAGATACAGTGGATTCTGGATAATTGGGACACATTGGTACCAGTATATTTTGGCCCAATTATGCGGCTAGCCCAGTGAGATGAAGTTTCCTGGAAATAGTTAAAATGATATAATAGTTAAAATGATATAAAATGATATAAAGAAGACAAACTACTCTTTAACCGATTAACAAATTTTGCCATTTAATGAAACACAGAACAAGTTACCAATACCACTACAGTACTATGATAGTGTGTGTTGGTTCCTCATAGTTATCTATGGGGGAATTCATCCAGTGTATGTGGCCATGTTCTTTTGATCAACTGTAAATGAACAAAATTAATGCAGATATCTTGTAAAGGGAATGAACTGCCTTCATACAATGCAACCTCCAAATCTTCATTTTCTTTGTAACATTCAAGATGATGGTTGATACCTTCAAATTCTTTGTAGTTCCTAACTTGTTGAAGTTGTGAGATCCTTTCATTTACACTCCCGGCAGTTTCTGAACTGTTTTGCTCACTTCTTGAAAACACAGTGAGCAAAGCAGTTCTGAATCGTCTTATTGCTTATTTCTAAAGTTCAAGGTTCAAAGTTCAAAGTACATTTATTATCAAAGTATGTATATAATATACAACCTGAGATTCGTCTCCATACAGACAGCCACAAAACAAGTTTGTCAGTCTTTGTTTGTGTGCAGTTTTCATTGACTCTATTGTGTTTCTTTGTTCTACTGTGAATGCCCACAAGAAAATGAATCTCAGAGTAATATATGGGTGGCATATACTCATTTTAAGAATAAATTTACCTTGAACGTTTAACTTTGAAGGAGACACGATAGCACTCTCAAATCTGCAAGTTAGTCAGAACGCAAACAAGCACGATGCACTCACTTAATTAGGTACACCTGCTCGTTAATGCAAATATCTAATCAGCCAATCACGTGGCAGCAACTTGATGCATAAAAGCATACAGACAGGGAGAAAAGGTTCAGTTGCTGTTCAGACCAAATATCAGAATGGGGAAGAAATGTGATCCAGGTGACTTTGACCGTGGAATGATTGTTGGTGCCAGATGGGGTGGTTTGAGTATCACAGAAACTGCTGTTCTCCTGGGGTTTTGACGCACATCAGTATCTAGAGCTTAAACATAAAATACTCTGCAGATGCTGGGGTCAAAACAACAAGCACAGCAAGCTGGAGGAACTCAGCAGGTTTCAGGCTGAGACCCTTCCTCAGGACTGTTTGTCTCCATGGATGCTGCCCGACCTGCTGAGTTCTTCTAGTGTGTTGTGTGTGTAGTATCTAGAGCTTACAGGGTACGGTTCAAGAAGCAAAAGGAAAGTTCTGTGAGTGAAAGCACCTTGTTAATGAGAGAGGTCAGAGGAGATTAGTCAGACTGGTTCAAGCCAACAGCAAGGTGACTAACTCAAGTAACCATGTGTTACTACATCTTTCTCAAGGGCAAGACAGCAGAGGTGGACAGAGCCACACAGACCCAGGGGTTCCGCTTGATTGCGCGTTCTCGTTACCATGTTGGTTTCTCCAGGTGCTGTGATGCCTTCCCACATCCCAAAGCCACTGTAAAATGCTCCTGGTGTATGGGTGTGTGGTAGAATCTGGGAGAGTTGGATGGGAATGAGGGGAGAATAAAGAATGAGTTTAGTGTAAGATTCGAGTAAATGGGTCAGCACTGGTTTGAGGGACCAAAGGGCCTGTCTCCATGCCATCTGTCCCTATGGCTCTCTAACGATAAAAACCACACCCAGCCCTGGCACCTGGATTACCCTGCGCTAAAAGGGACCCGTTGCAAAATGTACCCCAGTCAGAGTTTTGGTGGACAAACTTAGGCAGTGTGTGTACAGCGCTGGAGATCATAGACCCAAGCGGTTCTGCTGGAAGCCTGCAGCAACACACACAACGTGCCGGAGGAGCTCAGCAGGTCGTGGATGGGAATAAGCAGTCGGCGTTTCGGGTCTCGTCCGCCGGTGCAGCCTGACCCGCCGAGCCCCTGCGTCCGATGCCACACACGACCTCCCAGCCTGCCCTGCATCCCCTGGGAACGGTACCTACTCTTGAGGGGAGCCTGCTTCCTCAGAAGTTACCGCACCAGGCCAGAACTGAAAGAACTCGTGCTTCTGCAGAAAGAAAACAGATCTGCGTAAGTAAAAGAAGAAATAGTCAGCAAGCATTTTCCCCCCAAATATCCCCAAAACCAGAACCTGAATGGAGTATGAAAGAGACAGTCCTATGGATACCTGACAGGTAAGATACCATAAACCATAAGGAATAGGAGCAGAATTAGGCCATTCCATCACAGCTTATTTATTGTCCCTCGCAACCCCCTTCTCCTCATAACCTATCACGCCCTGAATAATCAAGAACTTATCAACCTCCACTTTAAATATACTCAAGGACTTGAATTCCACAATTTCCGTGGCAATGAATTCCACAAATTCACTGCCCTCAGAGATACCTCTGATCTGAGTTGACATCCCTCTGTTCTGAGGCTGTGCCCTCTGGTCCTAAATTCCTCCACTGTAGGGAACATCATCTCCACGTCCACTCTATCGAGGCCTTTCAATAATCGATGGGTTTCAAAGAGATCCCCCTCATTCTTCTAAACTCCAGCGAGTACAGGCCCAGAGCCATCAAATGCTCCTCGTATGTTAACCCTTTCATTCACGGGATCCTTCTCGTGAACCTCCCCTGGATCTTTACACCTGCCAGATATCCCAGCCCTCCCTTACCAAACTGATCCACTCTCTTTCTCCTCAACAGAAAGATTGGCCAATTAAAATATCTGTTTGCCGCCTCTTCAAGAAATGGTAAGATTTCTCAACGCTGACACAAGAGAAACTTTCCGACTAAACCCCCCGCTCAACTTTAGTCACCAGATATAACGTGTACTGGTGCAACCAAAGAAGTTGAAGAACCTGTTTCGGGGCCCTGCTGTTTGATGTTTAATATTCTGTGCGTTATTTGCTCCGTTTTTACGCGATTTGTTCTCATTTTGCGCGTTGGGTGGTTGATGTTTTTCTTTAAGTGGGTTCCACGGTGTTGCTTTGCTTGGTGGCTGCCTACGGGAGGATAAATTGCAAGGTCTGTACCGTATCCATACAATTCTGTGCAAAAATATATATAGATCGAACACGTCACTTCATGGCCTCCACTCCAACAAGATGAGGCCAGCTTATATTCCGTCTGGGTAGCCTCCAACCTGATGGCATGAATATCGACTTCTCCCTATTAAAAAATCCCTCTGCCTTCCCCTGTTCTTCTACTCTCCACTCTGACCTTTTACCTCCTCTGACCTGCCTACCACTTCCCCCTGGGTCCCCTCTTCCTTCCCCTTTTCCCATGATCCACTCTCCTCACCTCACAGAGTAATTCCTCTCCAGCCTTTTCCCTCTCCCACCCACCCGGCTTCATCCATCACCTTCCCCTCCTCCCACCTTTTCATTCTGGCATCTTTCCCCGTCTTTTCAGGACCAGAAGGGTCTCGGCCTGAAGTCTAGATGGTTTATTCATTTCCATAGATGCTGACTGACCTGCTGAGTTCCTCCGGCATTTTGTGTGTGCTGCTTTATGTAGCTGGGCCCCTGACATTTCTGCACAGTGCTGTAGTGATTCCATGTATTGCACTGTACCACAAACTAAAACGTACTTCATGACATATGATAAACCTGATTCTGATATGGGTCTCTATTGTGGGCTGAGAGTGGGAAGGGGGCAGGAAGAGGGGAAACATGGTTGAGGGAGAGGGGAAACATGGATGAGGGAGAGGGGAATCACAGTTGGAGGAGAGGGGAATCACGGTTGGGGGAGAGGGGAATCACGGTTGGGGGAGAGGGGAATCACGGTTGGGGGAGAGGGGAATCACGGTTGAGGGAGAGGGGAATCACGGTTGAGGGAGAGGGGAATCACGGTTGGGGAGGGGGGATCACGGTTGGGGAGGGGGGATCACGGTTGGGGAGGGGGGATCACGGTTGAGGGAGAGGGGGATCACGGTTGGGGAGGGGGGATCACGGTTGAGGGAGAGGGGAATCACAGTTGGGGAGAGGGGAATCACAGTTGGGGAGAGGGGATCACGGTTGAGGGAGAGGGGAATCACAGTTGGGGAGAGGGGAATCACAGTTGGGGAGAGGGGAATCACAGTTGGGGAGAGGGGAATCACAGTTGGGGAGAGGGGAATCACAGTTGGGGAGAGGGGAATCACAGTTGGGGAGAGGGGAATCACAGTTGGGGGAGAGGGGAATCACAGTTGGGGGAGAGGGGAATCACGGTTGGGGAGAGGGGAATCACGGTTGGGGAGAGGGGAATCACGGTTGGGGAGAGGGGAATCACGGTTGGGGAGAGGGGAATCACGGTTGGGGAGAGGGGAATCACGGTTGGGGAGAGGGGAATCACGGTTGGGGAGAGGGGAATCACGGTTGGGGAGAGGGGAATCACAGTTGGGGAGAGGGGAATCACAGTTGGGGAGAGGGGAATCACAGTTGGGGAGAGGGGAATCACAGTTGGGGAGAGGGGAATCACAGTTGGGGAGAGGGGAATCACAGTTGGGGAGAGGGGAATCACAGTTGGGGAGAGGGGAATCACGGTTGGGGGAGAGGGGAATCACGGTTGAGGGAGAGGGGAATCACAGTTGGGGGAGAGGGGAATCACGGTTGAGGGAGAGGGGAATCACGGTTGAGGGAGAGGGGAATCACGGTTGAGGGAGAGGGGAATCACGGTTGGGGAGGGGGGATCACGGTTGGGGAGGGGGGATCACGGTTGGGGAGGGGGGATCACGGTTGAGGGAGAGGGGGATCACGGTTGGGGAGGGGGGATCACGGTTGAGGGAGAGGGGAATCACAGTTGGAGAGAGGGGAATCACAGTTGGAGAGAGGGGAATCACAGTTGGAGAGAGGGGAATCACAGTTGGAGAGAGGGGAATCACAGTTGGAGAGAGGGGAATCACAGTTGGAGAGAGGGGAATCACAGTTGGAGAGAGGGGAATCACAGTTGGAGAGAGGGGAATCACAGTTGGAGAGAGGGGAATCACAGTTGGGGAGAGGGGAATCACAGTTGGGGAGAGGGGAATCACAGTTGGGGAGAGGGGAATCACAGTTGGGGAGAGGGGAATCACAGTTGGGGAGAGGGGAATCACAGTTGGGGAGAGGGGAATCACAGTTGGGGAGAGGGGAATCACAGTTGGGGAGAGGGGAATCACAGTTGGGGAGAGGGGAATCACAGTTGGGGAGAGGGGAATCACAGTTGGGGAGAGGGGAATCACAGTTGGGGAGAGGGGAATCACAGTTGGGGAGAGGGGAATCACAGTTGGGGAGAGGGGAATCACAGTTGGGGAGAGGGGAATCACAGTTGGGGAGAGGGGAATCACAGTTGGGGAGAGGGGAATCACAGTTGGGGAGAGGGGAATCACAGTTGGGGAGAGGGGAATCACAGTTGGGGAGAGGGGAATCACAGTTGGGGAGAGGGGAATCACAGTTGGGGAGAGGGGAATCACAGTTGGGGAGAGGGGAATCACAGTTGGGGAGAGGGGAATCACAGTTGGGGAGAGGGGAATCACAGTTGGGGAGAGGGGAATCACAGTTGGGGGAAAGGGGAATCACGGTTGGGGGAGAGGGGAATCACGGTTGGGGGAGAGGGGAATCACGGTTGAGGGAGAGGGGAATCACGGTTGAGGGAGAGGGGAATCACGGTTGAGGGAGAGGGGAATCACGGTTGAGGGAGAGGGGAATCACGGTTGAGGGAGAGGGGAATCACGGTTGAGGGAGAGGGGAATCACGGTTGAGGGAGAGGGGAATCACGGTTGAGGGAGAGGGGAATCACGGTTGAGGGAGAGGGGAATCACGGTTGAGGGAGAGGGGAATCACGGTTGAGGGAGAGGGGGATCACGGTTGGGGAGGGGGGATCACGGTTGGGGAGGGGGGATAACGTTTGAGGGAGAGGGGAATCACGGTTGGGGAGGGGGGGATCACGATTGAGGGAGAGGGGAATCACGGTTGAGGGAGAGGGGAATCACGGTTGGGGAGAGGGGAATCACGGTTGGGGAGAGGGGAATCACAGTTGGGGAGAGGGGAATCACAGTTGGGGAGAGGGGAATCACAGTTGGGGAGAGGGGAATCACAGTTGGGGAGAGGGGAATCACAGTTGGGGAGAGGGGAATCACAGTTGGGGGAGAGGGGAATCACGGTTGGGGGAGAGGGGAATCACGGTTGGGGAGAGGGGAAATACAGTTGGGGAGAGGGGAATCACAGTTGGAGAGAGGGGAATCACAGTTGGAGAGAGGGGAATCACAGTTGGAGAGAGGGGAATCACAGTTGGAGAGAGGGGAATCACAGTTGGAGAGAGGGGAATCACAGTTGGAGAGAGGGGAATCACAGTTGGAGAGAGGGGAATCACAGTTGGAGAGAGGGGAATCACAGTTGGAGAGAGGGGAATCACAGTTGGGGAGAGGGGAATCACAGTTGGAGAGAGGGGAATCACAGTTGGGGAGAGGGGAATCACAGTTGGGGAGAGGGGAATCACAGTTGGGGAGAGGGGAATCACAGTTGGGGAGAGGGGAATCACAGTTGGGGAGAGGGGAATCACAGTTGGGGGAAAGGGGAATCACGGTTGGGGGAGAGGGGAATCACGGTTGAGGGAGAGGGGAATCACGGTTGAGGGAGAGGGGAATCACGGTTGAGGGAGAGGGGAATCACGGTTGAGGGAGAGGGGGATCACGGTTGGGGAGGGGGGATCACGGTTGGGGAGGGGGGATAACGTTTGAGGGAGAGGGGAATCACGGTTGGGGAGGGGGGGATCACGATTGAGGGAGAGGGGAATCACGGTTGAGGGAGAGGGGAATCACGGTTGAGGGAGAGGGGAATCACGGTTGAGGGAGAAGGGAATCACTGTTGAGGGAGAGGGGGATCACGGTTGAGGGAGAGGGGGATCACGGTTGAGGGAGAGGGGGCTCACGGTTGAGGGAGAGGGGAATCACAGTTGGGGAGAGGGGAATCACGGTTGAGGGAGAGGGGAATCACTGTTGAGGGAGAGGGGAATCACTGTTGAGGGAGAGGGGAATCACTGTTGAGGGAGAGGGGAATCACTGTTGAGGGAGAGGGGGATCACGGTTGAGGGAGAGGGTCATCACGGTTGAGGGAGAGGGGAATCACAGTTGAGGGAAATAAACATTTAGCCGCTGTAATTGCATCATTGTCAAGGAAATGATTCAACACATCTTGAAAAAAAACATCAATAGTCAAGTCGCTTTTGACCAAAACCTGTTTATATTCTTCACATGGGCACCATCTGCAAATTCATGAACTGTCCATTCGAGGGTGACGTATGAAACCTTCCCAGCTTCACTAGTTTCCCTGGATTTTGTAAAGTATTGTTCACAAACTTGATTTACACCTTGCGATAAAACCACAGTTGCTATTCTAAAGGTTTGCTGGTTATGTCCACGGGGGAAACTAAAGTTTCTCAGGGTTGTATATGTACGCTGATAATAAAATTGACTTAGAGCTTTGAACTAAATGCAGCCACTGCAAGTGATGTCTTGTAACACGCCTTGTTGCCCATGCGTTGCAGCCACTTGCTTCCACTAATGCATGAGTTTATTGTTGGACAGCAACTCCCAAACAGCTCAGCAACTGGCGTTGCACAGCCGCATCTGTGTGACCGTGTCATCGAGACCCCGAAGGTAAAATCATTACCTACCCCTGACGACACCGGGAAAGAGCGGGGCACATTGGACATGCCCAGCTTGTGTTGGATGGTGGCTGACGATACGATCTGCGCGGACGACAGGGCCAGGGCTTTGTCTTTAGCTGACTGGTCCTAATGGATGAGAGAAGAGGCTGTGAGACACAACACCGCGCTGTTACGAAGCAGTCTTGCGTCAGGACTCAATGATTAACCCGTTACTAAGTGGGTGGCTCAAATCTCTTCACAGCCCTTCCCAGCTTCAGGACAACACAGAGGAGCACTCACGGTCGCAATGGAGGTCTCAGGGAGACAATGGGTGAATCACGTACAGTGTGCCGACAATCGGCAATGCAATAGTGATGAAGGAGGCAGTTTCAGTCACACTGATTGAGGGATAAATGTTAGTCCTTCGATGCCGAGACTGGAGATAGTTAGCATCTAATATCGGACAATGTTTTCTGCTAAACATCACAGAACCCTCCTACAGTGGGTGCTCCCTCAGTACTGCCCCGCCTACAGTGGGTGCTCCCTCAGTACTGCCCCTCCTACAATGGGTGCTCCCTCACTACTGCCCTCCTACAGTGGGTGCTGCCTCACTACTGCCCCGCCTACAGTGGGTGCTCCCTCAGTACTGCCCCGCCTACAGTGGGTGCTCCCTCAGTACTGCCCCGCCTACAGTGGGTGCTCCCTCAGTACTGCCCCGCCTACAGTGGGTGCTCCCTCAGTACTGCCCCTCCTACAGTGGGTGCTCCCTCACTACTGCCCTCCTACAGTGGGTGCTGCCTCACTACTGCCCCGCCTACAGTGGGTGCTCCCTCAGTACTGCCCCGCCTACAGTGGGTTCCCTCACTATTGCCCCTCCTACAATGGGTGCTCCCTCAGTGCTGCCCCTCCTACAGTGGGTGCTCCCTCAGTACTGTCCCTCCTACAGTGGATGCTCCCTCAGTACTGCCCCACATACAGTGGGTGCTCCCTCAGTACTGCCCCTCCTACAGTGGGTGTTCCCTCACTACTGCCCTCCTACAGTGGATGCTCCCTCAGTACTGCCCCTCCTACAGTGGATGCTCCCTCAGTACTGCCCCTCCACCAGGCATCCATCATTAAGGACACCCATCAGCCAGGATCAAAGAACATGAACTCAGGAATAGCCTCTCTCTGCCCTCCCACCACCTTCAGATTTCTGATTGGTCTTTGGAATCGATAAAAACTACCTCAGTACTTTTCTCCTCTTTTTACAAAGCTTTTTGAATTTAACTTTTTAAAAAAAATATATATATACTGCCAGTCCACAGTGGGTGCAGTATAACATATCTAATGTATAGTTACTCCTGTCATTCACGGATTTTAATTATTAAATGTTCTGTGACCACATAACAACAAATTTCATGACATGTGCCAGTGATGTTAAAGTTGGTTCTGAGCTCCACCACTATTTTGTGTGTGTTGCTCCGCATTTCCAGCTTCTGCAGAACCTCTTGCATTAATAATGCAAAGAATTTGTTCCCCAGTATAGCAGCTGCTCATTTACGGGGCTGGTGTCTGAAGTAAACTGATCTCAGCCCTATTTGAGAAGGACCGAACTGTTCAGCCAGGGATTCTGACTGCAGAAGGAATATTTCCCCTTGGACTTACTGTAATCTTAACAGGGCACTCAGTGTGGTTTTTGGAGCAGAACGTCAGAATTTGAACATTAATTAAAGTGGGCAGCAGGACGTGGGCATCGCAGGCAATTGTCCAGCGTTCATTGTAAATGCCAGGCTGCTTTGAGTAGGCGATGGCCAGATGGTGGGAAACTTTCACTGCTGCAGCGTCCTTTGTGTGATGCTATTCACACCATCCTGCTGGACGGGGAGTTCCAACAAATGGTGACAAGGAGCAACAGTGACACACTCTCTGTGGCCACTTTATTAGATACCTCCTGTACCTGTACCCAACAAAACGGCCACTGAGTGTGTACGTTCACCATCTCCGGCCGCTGTGGCTCATCTGCTTCAGGGTTCAACACGTTGTGCGATCAGAGATGCTCCTCTGCACACCACTGTTGTATCATGTGGTTATTTGAGTCACTGTCACCTTTAACAAGTCTGGCCTTTCTCCTCGGACCTCTCTCATTTACAAAGTGTTTTTGCCCACAGAACTGCCACTCACTGGGTCTTCCTTTGTTTCATGCACCATTCTCTCTAAACTCTGGAGACCTTTGTGCGTGGTAATGTTACAGCTATATTACACCTTGGTCAGACCCCACTTGGAGGACTGTGTTCAGTTCTGGTCACCTCACTGCAGGAAGGATGTGGATGCTATAGAGAGAGTGCAGAGGAGATTTACAAGGATGTTGTGTGGATTGGAGCGCGTACCTTATGAGAATAGGTTGAGTGAGCTTGGCCTTTTCTCCTTGGAGCAACAGAGGGTGAGAGGTGACTTGATAGAGGAGCGTAAGACGATGAGAGGCATTAATCATGTGGATAGCCAGAGGCTTTTCCCCAGGGCTGAAATGGCTAACACGATGGGGCATAGTTTTAAGGTGCTTGGAAGCAGGTACAGAGGGGATGTCAGGGGTAAGTTTTTCACACAGAGAGTGGTGGGTGCTTGGAATGCATTGTCGGTGGTGGTGGTGGAAGCGGATCAAACGGGGTCTTTTCAGAGCCTCTTAGATAGGTACACAAAGCTTAGAAAAATAGAGGGCTATGTGGCCGGGAAATTCTAGGCAGTTTCTAGAGTAGGTTACATGGTCGGCACAACATTGTGGGCCGAAGGGCCTGTAATGTGCTGTAGATTTCTGTGTTCTATGTTCTGAATTCCCAGGAGATTGGCAGTTTCTGAAATACACAAACCATTTTGTTGGCACTAACAATCACTCCACGGTCAAAGTCACTTAGATCACATCTCTTCTCCTTTCTGAAGTTTGGACTGAAGAACAACTGAAGCTCGTGACCATGTCAGCATGCTTTTATGCATCGAGTTGCTATTGCATGATTGGCTGATTTGATAGTTACGTTGATGAGAATGTGTAATAAAGTGGCCACTGGGTGCATTTGCAACTCGGATGGTAAAATCTGAGGGTAGTGGTCCTATGATTCTGGTGGTAGAGGTCGATCACAGGCTATGCTTGTGACAATTTTACATGCCGCCGCTAGGTGGCGCTGGTGTGGCGTGGAAATTAGTGTGTGGTGCAGAATGGAGGGGGGTGAGAATCAAGTCATGGATGGTGTTTAAACTAGGAGTTAAGTTCATCCAAGCAATGAGAAATATCCATTACTGTCCTAACGTATGCCTTGTTGGTAGGATAAAGAGATGGCTCATTTGTCACGGAAAGTACAAACAGCTCTTGTAACCAATTCCACAGACCACTCCCACTCCGACATGTCTGTCCATGGCCTCCTCTACCGTCAAGATGAGGCCACACGCAGGTCGATGGAGCAATACCTCATCTCCCACCTAGGTAGCCTCCTTCCTGCCGGCATGAACATCCAACTCACTGAATTCCGTTGATACCCCTGCCCCCCACCCTTACCCCCATCCCTATCTATTATTTTAGTCTGGTTCTCTTTCCTTCTCTTTTCCCCCCTCACTATAATCTCCCCCCAGCCCTACCTTTCTTTCTCTTTTATTTCCCATAATTCTCCACCTTCCCCCCTAGCCCATTTCCCTCCAGCCTATCACTTCCCAGCTCTCTACTTCATCCCTCCCCCCCCACTCCTTATCCCCCCTCGACCATCCCATGTTACTTCACTCCTGATGAAGGGTTTCGGCCCGAAACGTCGTCACTACCTCCTCCCATAGATGCTGTCTGGCCTGCTGAGTCCTGCCAGCATTTTGTATTTGTTATTTCTTGTAACCATATTGTTCATGTTGCTGATGAAGGTTGACCCCTTAGCTTGCGGATAGTGGGGAACAAACACAGTGACGTGGTTGAACATCAATAAGCATTATAAAGAAGGCACAACACCGCTGCCGTTAGAAACTTACGCAGACTTGGCATGTCACCTAAAACTCTGACAAACTTCTAGGGATGCAGAGTGAGTGCCTCCTGGCTAGGCGCATCGCATCCAGGTATGGAACGATCAATGCCCAAGGACAGAAAACTTGCAAAAAGTGGTGGATACAGCCCAGTACGAAGCCCACTCCGCCACCGAGCAGATTTACAAGGGGCACTGACTTAGGAAAGCAGCATCGAGGACCCTGGCCAAGCAGGCCATGCTCACTTCTCGCTGCTGCAGGAGCATTAAGTCCCACACCACCAAGTTCAGGAACAGTTATCACCCTTCAACCATCAGGCTCCTGAACCAGAGCGGATAACTTCACTCACCTCAACTCTGAACTGACTCCACAACCTATGGACTCACTTTCACGGACTCCACAACTCATGGCCTCAGTATTATTTATCTATCTATTCATTTGGACAGATTGTCTTCTTTTGCGCACCGGTTGCCTATCAGTCTTAGTTTTTGTGAAGTTGTATTTCTTTGTTCTATTGTGAAAGTCTGCAAGAAAATGTATCTCGGGGTAATATATGTTGACACATATGTACTTCGGTAACAATTTTACTTTGATTTTGAACTTTTTAGGTGATTAGGGATGATAACTACCTGACTCTTGTGTGTGGATGGCGAAGAGAATAACTTACCACTCACCAGCTCACTGTTATTATGTTGGGAACAGTTCCAATTGTCTGCTGAAATGACAGAAGGAAGATCAACACTGAAGCAGCTGAAGGTGGCTGCTTCAAAGGCTTTGCCCTTCCGACAAGCCAAGGACTCCTCTGGTTGGAAGTTCAGCCTCTGAGAGCAGAGCTCAAGTAGGAATGATGTCTTCGTGTAGCCGTTGATGCTGGCCTTGGTCAATAATACTATGCCAGGGACAACTACAACAGATACACCTGGCGACACGTTTGTGTACACCTTGGAGCAGTTACAATGCATTCTTGGGCCATCAAAGTTCAAGCTTAAAGTGAATTTTATTATCATGCCACCCCCTACAACCCCGAGGTTCTTTTTCCTGTGGGCAGACTCAGCGAATCCATGGAATACTTTACTTTATTGTCACCAAACAATTGATACTAGAGCGCACAATCATCGCAGCGATATTTGATCCTGCGCTTCGCGCTCCCTGAAGTACAAATCGAAGTAAGTATAATAAAAATTTAAATTAGAAATCATAATTAGAAAATAGAAAAGGGAAAGTAAGGTAGTGCAAGTCAGGTCCAGATATTTGGAAGGTACGGCCCAGATCCGGGTCAGGATCCGTTCAGTCTTATCACAGTTGGAAAGAAGCTGTACCCAAATTTGGCCGTACGAATCTTCGAGCTCCTGAACCGTCTCCCGGAGGGAAGAGGGACAAAAAGTGTGTTGGCTGGGTGGGTCTTGTCCTTGATTATCCTGGCAGCACTGCTCCGACAGCGTGCGGTGTAAAGTGAGTCCAAGGATGGAAGATTGGTTTGTGTGATGTGCTGGGCTATGTTCATGATCTTCTGCAGCTTCCGGTCTTGGACAGGACAACTTCCATACCAGGTTGTGATGCACCCTAGAAGAATGCTTTCTACAGTGCATCTATAAAAATTAGGGAGGGTTTTACGGGACAGGCCAAATTTCTTCAGCTTTCTCAGGAAGTAAAGGTGCTGATGGGCCCTCTTCTATTATGTCAATGAAAGAGCAAAAGCAGAACAGAGAAGACAACAAACTGTGCAAATGCAAATATAAGTAAATAGCATTAAATAACGGGGACATCAGATAACAAGATAAAGAATCCTTAAAGTGAGATTGTTGGTGGTGGGGACATCTCAATGGATGGGGCAAGTGAGTGTAGTTATCACCTTTGGTTCAGGAGCCTGATGGTTGAGGGGTAACAACTGTTCTTGAACTTGGTGGTGCGAGTCCAGAGGCTCTTGTACCTTCTACCTGACGGCAGCAGCGAGAAAGAGCCTGGCCTGGGTGGTGGGGATCTCTGATGATGGATGCTGCTCACTATTCACTCGTTCAGTTGTATCCACCTACGGTTTGAATGATAATTAAACCTGATTTGATTTCCTACCGCAGTGTTTCATGTGGACGTGCCCAATAACTGGGAGGGTGTTACCCATGATGTACGGATTGAATTCACTGCCTTTTGTCGGATTTCCCATCGGTGTTTCCATAACGCAGCCTCTGTAGGGAAGTTTGTGATGTCATGCCGAATCTCCGCAGGCTCCTAAGGAACAGCAATTGGTGCGAGTCTTTGAACCCCCCCCCCCCCCCAAGGGAGGTGAAACTACGTGCTCACCAGGGCAAGGAGCAGGCAGTGGGACCGAGCGACAACCAAGAAAAAAGGGGCGGTGACACTGAGGTTGTACCTGTCCAGCTGCCTACCACCAGGGGCAGTTACGGTGAAGTTATGCGCCTGTCATTAGAGTGGTGAGAAATGGTATGGACACTTAAATTCTTTCATAACTTGTGTGTTTGATATGTCAATAATATTAGAGTAAGCTTGTGTATAGCTTAGTAGAGGGCTACAGGTAAGCCTAGTAACTCACTTTCAGTAATATTGTAAATATTTGGTTTAATTATTGATTTTTAAATAATTCATTATGGATTATATGTAAAAGTATGTGAATGGCATATCAATATCATGTCATATGTATGTACCTCATTTAAAAGTAAAAGCAAAATTAGACACATTTTCCCCGTTCTCCGGTGTTTCCTTCAATTAATTTCTGGATTTACAAACATAACAGTGGTGACAAGAAAGTTTTAAGCAAACCCTAACTGACCACATACCTATTAATGCACAGTGAGATGTTTGAATTTTTGAATAAGTGCAGAGAGACGTTTGACTTTTTAAAAAATCGCACAAAATCATTCTTCGGAAGGAAAAAGTTAGCGAGTTTAACAAAAAAGGCAGAAAACGGATGAAATTCACAAGTTCATAAACAGTAAATACTGGATGATAATAACCATAAATTTAATAAAGCAGAAGTTGCTGGCTACAGCAGAAAGATGGATATGTTTGATTGCACAAGAGAGAACTAGTTGAGGTATATTGAGTGAATTGAGCAGTATTTTGAAGCAAATGAAATAGCAATCACAGCGTTCATACACTTGTGTTTGTATCGAACAGCATCAATCTAACTCTTCCATTTCCTGTCATCCATGTCCCTGTCTAATAGTGTTTTAAATATATCCACCTTTACCACCGCGTTCCACGCACCCTGCACTCTCTGGGTAAATAACCTACCTCTAACATCCCCCCTATACTTCCCTCCAGTCGCCTTAAAATTATGTAGTCTCCTATTAGCCATTGTTGCTCTGGAAAGAGTGGCTGGCTGTCTGCTCTATCTATGCGCCTTGTAAACACACACACACACACGGAAAGTTCTGGACTAACCTGCTTCCGAGTCCGTGTTTTCCCTGTGCGCAACTTGATGTATCTGGCAATTAACTCATTCCGCCCTGGGGGGAAAGAAACGAGAGCTAGTAACCGGTCACTGAAGCAGCATTGAGTTAACGGTATTAACAGCATCTGCAAATATGAAGCGTTTGCAGTGGATCGACGAGAAAGCTGATGGTCTCTAGTTTATTAAAGCACGGACTGCACAAGAGCTTTTACATGGTGCAGTTTTATTTGGGTATTACACCAGCCCAATGAGCTCGTAACACCCATGAGACCGATGAACCTATCAAGCAGTACGTCTTTGGACTGTGGGAGGGAAACTGGAGTACCGGGGGGGGGGGGGAACCCATGTGGTCACGGGGAGAAAATACAAACTCCTTACAGACGGTGGTGGGAATTGAACCTGGGTCACGAGTGCTGTACTGAGTTAAGCTAGTCACTATGCTACCTTGCTGCCCGCAACAGATTAACTTACAAAACTCATCAGACAAAAACTTGTTTCAGACTGCTTGAGGGAGAAGACGCGGTGGAAGAAGAAGGTTTCGAGGAATTTCTTGACGGAGAGAGCGAGGAATGAGAGGAGCTTAGGAAAAGGATTTGAGAGCCCAGGGTTCTTGGCAGCTGGGGGCTGGAATCATTACAGGAAGCTGATGACCACCCTCAGATGCTGGTGGGACAGGGGTGAATGAGTCGGGGAATGGAGGTTTATCAGCAGAGTTTTTTCCCTCGGGTGGGGTGAGACTAGGACTAGTGTCATAGGTTATGGGGTGAAAAGGTGGGAGGGTGAAAGATGTGGGTTCAATTGCAATATTTTGATAGGTATTTGGATGACCGAGGAATGAGGACTATGACCTGGGTGCAGGTAGATGGGACAGGACTGGAACAGACGAGATGAGTTAAAGGGCTGTTGCCGTGCTCCTGTAGTACTCCAGGACTTTATGACCATGGAGGAGTATCTGTAGTCTTCAGCACACTGGTTGAACACCCAAGTTGGTGTGGTCTTTCATTGATTCTGTTATGGTTATTATTCGAACATGGATTTATTGAGTATGGCCGCAAGTCTGTAGTCTAGTGTAGTTTTATGTAGTCTAGTGTAGTTTTATGTAGTCTAGTGTAGATTTTGTGCTGTCTAGTGTAGTTTTTGTGTTTCATGTAGCACCAGGGTCCTGGAAGCCAGCAGTGTCTCTACTTCCTGCGAAGGCTGAGGGAAGTCCATCTCCCACCCCCCATCCTCATCACATTCTACAGGGGTTGTATTGAGAGCATCCTGAGCAGCTGCATCACTGCCTGGTTTGGAAATTGCACCATCTCGGTTTGCAAGACCCTGCAGTGGATAGTGAGGTCAGCTGAGCAGATCATCGGGGTCTCTCTTCCCGCCATCACGGACATTTACACCACACGCCGCACCCACAAAGCTAACGGCATTGTGAAGGACCCCACACACCCCTCACACAAACTCTTCTCCCTCCTGCCATCTGGCAAAAGGTTCTCACAACCAGAATGTGCAACAGTTTCTTCCCCCAAGCTTTCAGACTCCTCAATACCCAAAGTCTAGACTGACATCTACATCATTTATTATTATATTGGAATTTGTCCTCTGCTGTGCCTATTGTCTTCTTTATATAATTATTGTACTGCCCTGCACTGCTTTGTGCTCTTTATGTAGTCCTGTGCAGGTCTGTAGTCCAGTGCAGATTTTACATAGTCTAGTGTAGTTTTTGTGTTTCATGTAGCACCAGGGTCCTGGAGGAACGTTGTTTCATTTTTACTGTGTACTGTACCAGCAGTTTATGGTCGAAATGACAATAAACTTGACTTGACTTGAAGAAAATGAATCTCAGGGAGGGTTGTATATGTGTGAACTTTGAGGATAAATCTACTTTGAACTCTGTAGCTTGTGGTCTTTCGCCAGAGTGTGATCAAGCTCTCAGTAATAGGGTGTCAGGGTAGCGTAGTGGTTAGCACGGCGGTTTCCAGTGCCGGCGACCCGGGTTCAATTCCTGCCACTGCCTGTGAGGAGTTTGTACGTTCACCCCGTGACCGCGCGGGTTTCCTCCGGGTGCGCCCAAAGACACAGCGGTTGGTAGGGTAATTGGTCACTGTAAATTGCCTCGTGATTGGGCCAGGATTAAGTTGGGGGGTTGCTGGGCGGTGAGGCTCAAAGGGTCGGAAGGGCCTGTCCGCACTGTATCTCAACAAACAAGCAAATAGACAGATAAACATGGATAAATCCTAGCACACATCCTCTGAAGCAGGAGTTCCGGGAAGAAGACCTCTTTCACAAAGGTATCTAACGGTGGGGCCTGCCAGCAATGACCACAATCGAGGGTACACACATACAGATCTGCCCTGTGGGACTGTGGCCACGGTTTGGGTCTGGTCTGCCCTGCTGAGCTGTGAACCAGCCCATTGACTCCTCAAGCTCCCAATCCCCGATCCGCACACCAAACTCTGCCTTTGCGAGTCCAGATTGTCCCTCAGCCCGAGGATCCTGATATCCTTACTGTCCGTGGGCCTGTTCACACACACGGTGGGTTATGCCTCCCAATGTCCATGTTACTCGGGCCCACCAACCTAGGTAGAGTGGAAATGGAGAGAATGTTTCCAGTAGTGGGGGAGTCTAGGACCAGAGGGCACAGCCTTTAGAACAGAGTTGAGAAAGAACTTCTTAGGCCAGAGGGTGGTGAATCTGTGGAATTCATGGTCACAGACGGCTGTGGGCCAAGTCTTTAGGTACATTGAAAACAGAGGTTGCTGAGTTCTTCATAAGGGTGTCAAAGGTTATAGAAAAAAGGCAGAAGGGGTTGAGGAAAAATAACTCACCATGGTCAAATGGCAGAGCAGCCTCTATGGGCTTATTGGCCTAATTCTGCTCCTAAGTCTTAAGGTTTTATAGCCTTAAGGCTCTCAGTGAATAATTTTTAGCCATCTTTACAATTAAATTGGAGATTGTGCTGACAGAGAGGAATGTGAAGTATTCGGAAAGTTCAAAGTTCGT
This sequence comes from Hypanus sabinus, assembly GCF_030144855.1. Taxonomy (NCBI): domain Eukaryota; kingdom Metazoa; phylum Chordata; class Chondrichthyes; order Myliobatiformes; family Dasyatidae; genus Hypanus; species Hypanus sabinus. Next base: position 13,232,694 of record NC_082734.1, read on the forward strand.
TTATTATAGAAGTATGTATACATTATACTAACTTGAGATTTGTCTGCTGGCAGGCAGCCGCGAAACAAGGAAGCCCAAAAGATGCCATCAACAGAAAGAAGACCGTGAAACACCCAACGTGCAGAGAGAGAAAAAGTCAAACGGTGCGAACAATGAATCATCCGGAGTGAAAGTGAGTCCGCAGACTCGAAGCCCGGAGCAGGCCTCAGGCGCAGTTCAGCGCAGAACCAAGTAAAGGGCACACAGCAGCGAGCAGAAACTCCTGATTCGCTTTACATAAGATCGTAAGACATAGGAGCAGGATTAGGCCATTCGGCCCATCGAGTCTGCACTGCTACTCGTCACGGCTGATCCACTTCCCTCCGAACCCCAATCTCCTGCCTTCTCCCCTTAAATACACCCAACGGCCGCCTGTGACAATGAATTCCACAAATTCACCGCCCTCTGGCTGAAAAAATTCCTCCTTGCCTGAGTTCTAAATGGACACCCCTCCATTCTGAGGTTGTTCCCTCTGGTCCTTGACTGCCCCCACCACAGGAAACATCCTCTCTACACATCCACCCAATTTAGGCCCTTCAACGATCAGTCTGTTTTTAAGGAGGTCACCCCTCAGCCTTCTAAACCAGCGGGTGCAGGTCTAGAGCCATCAAACGCTCCAAATGTGTTAACCCTTTCACTCCTGGAATCATTACATAAACTTCCTCTGAGCCCTCTCCAATGTCAGCTCATTCTTACTCAGATAGGGGGCCCAAAACTGCTCACAATACTCCAAGTGAGGGCTCACCAGCTCTTCATAAAGCCCCAACATTACATCCTCGCTCTGATATTCTATTCCTCTCGAAATGAATGCTGACATCGCATTGGCTTTCCTCTCCACCGAATCAACCTGTAAGTTCACGGTTAGTGAATCCCGTCCCTTTGCACCTCAAATTTTTGAATTTCCTCCCAGTTTTAAAAAATAGTCTTTAGCCAAAGTGCATGACCATACATTTCTCAACACTGTAATCCATTTGCTGTTCTTTTCCCATTCTCCTAAATTCATGCTGATATTTATGCACATTTTATTTCATATCCATGCTTCTAACTTATTTTTATATATTGCTGTATAATTGAATATTGTCAATTTTTATTGTATGTTGTGCCAACACTCCACAGAAATTCCCTCATCGATACAAACATATGGGGCAAGAAAAATTCATCCTTAATCCTTGATGGTTAACATATTACCACTGCTGGGCTCCCACTGTAAACACAGTGAGTGGCAGGTCACTGCTGACCAAAGACCGACTGGACCGACCACCCAAACACAGGAGTAGGCCAGATATCCTGTGGTCAGTGACTAACCTCTGACTCCCCAGAGCTTTTCCACCAGACACAAAGCACGTTAGCAACGTGACAATCCGGTCGGCCCTGTTTGGCGTCTGCCTCCGAGGTGGACAAGGCTCGCAGAGATAACAGTGGCTGCAGAATCCCCCTTCCAAACACACACCTTCCTTAGTTGGGAGCCCATAACCATTCCCTCGTCAGCACTGGTTCCAAATCCAGGAACTTCCTACCCAACCATGTTACATTGGATCTTTACCTGTCTATCATCTTCTGACAGAATTAGGAATGAGCATTAAGCGCCAGTCCTGCCATTTATACCCAGATCATACCTATAAGTTAAAGGTTGATTGGGACCGTACACAAACACATAAAATAAAATTACGGGGTTTTAGGTTAATTGCATTCAGCTTTTATTATACGTTTTAAATGATCGTGAAGCAGTATTAATGTGCCCCCTGCCAAGATCCAAACTTGTCTTTTTCCATTGCTAGGCAACCACGTCAGCCTTTGGCCTGTTTTTCTTTGCTCCATTCTTCAGGGCTCCTGCAATTTGCTTGTGAATGCGAGCCTGCAGCTTGCTGCCGGGAAATGCGCCGTGGTTCCCTTAGGGACCAGCAGGTGCAGGGCTTTTCAAGGCATTGGCAGCCCGCAAGACCTCTTGCTCTGGCGAGCAGCTGCTGGCTGTCGCTTCCCTCTGGTCTCTTTCAGCTCCGAGCAGCATTTATACAGGCCCCTTGTACTTCACAAAGGGCCTCTAATGGATCAGCTGAACTGGCGTAAAGACGCTTTTAAACAGTGCTCTAAGAAACAAGGCTAACTGACTGTGGAATCTCCTTCTTTGCCCTCGCTATTTGTGCATGCAGCCACTCAGACACGTTAATATTACAAAGGAGCCACATGGTTGTGCGTCTGTGTTTAGCTTCTCGTACGGTCCAATGCATCTTCGCCGTGAAGATTTTTTTAAAAAAATCCCACACAAGTGAAGTTCAAGACTAACACTTCAAACCAGAAATTTATAATTAATGGTTTATAGTTTTTTTTTAATTATTTTATCTGTTGTTTGTTTTTTAAGTTGCTGCTGTTTGGAAGGTTTTCTTTCCCATTGCCATACCGATCCAAGATATTCTCCACACTCGTCCAGACGTCCCTCCCTCTCCTGTCCCTTACCAAGCAGCGCACCAAGAGGCCCTTTCCAAGCGACACACTCCCCTCACTCAGGCTCGAAGAGCTTTAGTTTCTGGTGGTGATCACCCTCCAGTCATCTTTCTCAACAGGGACATTGATGGATAAGGTCAGTCATATACACAAGGGGTTCTGCAGATGCTGGAAATCCAGAGCAACACACGCAAAATGCTGGAGGAGGCAGCAGCTGTGGACACAGCCCTCTGCACAACATTCTCAGTAATACATATTCATTGTCATCCCTTTATTTCAGTATCCGAGCCCTACAATATCGAGGCCTCCGTCGGTCAGGGTCAAACATGGATGTTTAGATACGCAAGCCAGGGCCGTACGATATGGGGAGGAAGCTGTTGCCCTTGTAGCAGGCTCCCTCTCCGTGCATCTGATGGACCCAAAGGAACGGCAGAGACCGATACAGTTTGGTACCAGCGGCGTGGCAGGAGTTGCCGGTCAGCGTTGAACTCAACGTAGGACTGCCTTAGGGGCTCCAGCTCCGGATTTTTCCCTCGGGGTTTACTCCCGAAGCCTTCCCCAGGAGTGGGTACAGCCGCAAGGCAGCGGAGGTTTGAGATCAGAGTTTTCCTTCTCCGAGGTGAGCTGCCAACCGCGGCTGACGAGCCCCATCTGCCCGAGGCGACTGTTTTAAGGCGCCAGTAACCCACCTTTGCCCTTTCTCCTGTCAGTAGAAACAGTTCCGCCAGGCTTTGTAGTTAAACCACACGAGAAGGCCAGGAGCTGGACTTGGTTGTCAAAGGGTATTTAACGTCAGAGGCTAAAGTATGGATATGGAATAAAATGAGCTAAAATACATAAAAACAAGCATGCATTCACAATGTAAACAACATTCTGCATATGTTCAGCTAAGTCTGCCCTCGTAGTGCCCCCTCTTTGTAATATCCTCTGTAGCCAAGCTTGTCCGGATTGGTTGCTGCCTCACAGCAAGTAATTGGAGTCATTGGTCAACAGCACACGCTTTATAGAGATAAGAATGTTTCACTGGCATTGAGCAGTATGCATTCAGTTCCTCACACACAAGCAACTTAGATCAGTCTTCCCTTAAAAGGGAATAAATGCAGTTACTCTCGGTTTACGTCAGAGGTGTAGAATATTCACAGTGGCCACTTTATTAGGTGTCCTTTGTATGTTTATAAGTGGCCATTGTGTACGTGCTTGTGGCCTTCTGCTGCTGTAGCCTATCCACTTCAAGGTTGTTGTGCGTTTGGAGATACCCTTCTCCACACCACCATTGTTACTTTTACCCTCCTGCCAGCTTGAACCAGTCTGGCCAATCTCCCCCCGACCTCTCTCATTAACAAGACGTTTTCACCCCCACAACTGCCGCTCACTGGACTTTTGTTTTGTTCTTCCACACCGTTCTCTGTAAACTCTAGAGACTGTTGTGTGCGAAAATCCCAGGAGATCAGCAGCTTCTGCCAGGCCTGCACACTCGGGCACCTCCCACCCCCACCCAGCTAATAACAGTCACCTGCCGCTCATTCCTAACGCATCACCGGCAGCCTGTTTAAACGCAGCTCTTGTCCACTCATCGAACCAGCCAGCCTAGCCCAGGCGCTCTTAGCCTTCACTCTCCCTGTCTGAAGTTTACCTCGTTGCCCGCTGTTGTGTCCAGTTTCTCTTCTCTCTTCTTTCATGGCCCCTTGCACCTCATCATTTTGCAGCCTACTATCAAAGTCATCGGTCACTGCTGAATCATCTCTGCTGCTCAGCTTTTGAGTCAAGCCCCCTCTACATTTCCTGACAGTCTCTGAGATACTCAAGCCACCCCATCTGGCGCCAGCACAGTCAAAGTCACTTAGATCACATTTCTTCCCCATTCTGATGTCTGGTCTGAACAACAACTGAACCTTTTGACCGTGTCTGCGTGCTTTTATGCATTGAGTTGCTGTTGCATTAAAGAGGTGTACAAGTCTACCTAATAAAGTGGCTATGGAGCGTATAGCCGGAGGTCATAGTCTTTGCTTCAATATGGTTTCTTTGTAATATGACAGATTTCACAAAAAAAAACAACCAAAGGAAGACAAACTCTGCAAATAGAAAATAATACAGAGGACATTATTTGTAAAGAGTCGTTGAAAGTGACTGTACGTCGTAGAACGAGTTCAGAGTAGTGGTGATTGGGGCCTGATGTTTGAGAGGTAATAACTTCTGTAAAAGGGTTCTGTACCTCCTGCCTGACAGATGCAGCAGTGAGAAGGGAGCATGGCCTGGACGGTGGGGGCCCTTGATGATGGATGCTGCTTTCCTGAGATTCAATTTCTTGTGGGCATTCACAGCAAATACAAAGAAGCACAATGTGAAAAACTGCACACAAAGATGGACAACCAATGTGCACAAGCCAACAAACTGTGCAAATACAAAAAGAAAGAAAAGCTAAATAAACAAACAGATAGATATACACACACTCATGCAAAAATAGATAAATATTAAGAACTTGAGTTGCAGAATCCTGAAAGTGATCCCATAGGTTGTGGAATCAGTTCAGAGTTGAGGTGAGTGAAGTTATCCTCACTGGTTCAGGAGCCCGGTAGCTGAGGGGCAATAACTGTTCTTGAACCTGGTGGCATGGGACTTGAGGCTCCTGTACCTCCTTCCTGATGGCAGCAGCGAGCACAGCCTGGGAGGTGGGAATCCCTCAGGATGGATACTGCTTTCCTGCGGCAGTGTTCCTTGTCGTGCTTCGGCTGTGATGGGCTGGGCTGCATCCACTGCTCCTTGCAGGCTTTTCCATCCAAGGGCTCTGGTATTTCCATACCAGGCTGAGATGCAATATACTCTCCACCACACATCTATAGAGGTTTGTCAAAGTTCACAAACTTGCCAAATCTTCACAAACTTCTAAGAAAGTAGAGGCTTTCTTTGTAATGGCATTAATGTAACAAGACAAACACTGGTCTCTCAGGGCTGAATTTATCATATTTGCATTTAGACTGGTCATTCCAAATTCATGCAAGATACAAAAGTATTTTTAACACAATAAATACTTCCAGTAATTGGCCAGATAATCACTTGCAGCTTCTTATGCTACATAACCATTTAATAAAATTGCAAGTGGAAAGGGCAACAGGGGTTGAAGCTCTTTCCCAGAATTTCCTAACTTATTCCTTGAAGGTAATGAGGATTTTTTCCCTTACGCCCCCCTCGCCAATTGCAATGGACATGAAGTCACCCTTCGGAGTCTCAAAGGATTACAGTCAGAGATAAGAGCACTGGGTGAGTCAGGCAGAATGATCCTGACTCAGACTTTCCTGGTGATTTCAGTCTAGTGTTACAGCTGCTTCTCATCAACGTCTACCGTAATCCTTACAGAGCCGACACCATAGGCAGGATGGAAGTGAGCACTCAGCCTTTCTGTTGCGAAAGGATGGAGACGGGAAGGGGGAGAGACAGATACCCACCCGCCTCCTCAGGATGTCACAGGTGAACGCCGAGCCCGTCTGCGTGGAGCGCCGCCACAAGAACGCGACGGCCATCGTCAAAGGCCCCCCCCCCCCCCCCCAACCACCCTCCAGGCCGCGCTCTCTTCTCACTGCTGCTGTCTGGGAGGTGGTACAGGAGCCTCAGGTCCCACACCACGGCAGCACAACGCCCTACGGTCCCGGCGACCCGGGTTCGATTCCTGCTGCTGCCTGTAAGGAGCTTGTACGTGCTCCCCGTGACCGCGTGGGTGTCCCACCCGGTGCTCTGGTTTCCACCCACGGTCTAAAGAGGTAGCGGTTGGGAGGTTAATTGGTCATTGTAAATTGCCCTGGCATTTGGCTCGGGTTAAATCAGGGGCTGCTGGGCAGCGTGGCTCAAAGCGCCTATTCCGTGCTGTAACTCAATAAATAAATAAACAAATAAATAGGTAGATAGATAAATAAACAACACCATCAGGTTCAGGCACAGTTATTACCCTTCGACCATCAGGTTCCTGAACAAAGGGGATAACTTGACTCCCCTCAACTCTGAACTGATTCCACAACCTACAGACTCGCTTTCAAGACTCAGCAACCCGCGTTCTCTGAATTATTTACCTTTTTATTCCCACAATTTGTCTTCTTTTGCATGTTGGTTCTTTATGCATCTTTGTTTGTGCAGAGCTTTTTTTTAATGCATTTCACTCTTTCCCGGTGAATGTCTGCATGAAAGTGGATCAGAAGGGGTGTGTGTGTGTGTGTGTGTGTGTGTGTGTGTGTGTGTGTGTGTGTGTGTGTGTGTGTGTGTGAGTGTGTGTGTGTGTGTGTGTGTGTGTGTGTGTGTGTGTGTGTGTGTGTGTGAGTGTGTGTGTGTGTGTGTGTGTGTGTGGTGTGTGTGTGTGTGTGTGTGTGTGTGTGTGTGTGTGTGTGTGTGTGTGTGTGTGGTGTGTGTGTGTGTGTGTGTGTGTGTGTGTGAGTGTGTGTGTGTGTGTGTGTGTGTGAGAGTGGGTGTGTGTGTGTGTGTGTGTGTGTGTGTGTGTGTGTGTGTGTGTGTGTGTGTGAGTGGGTGGATGGAGGGGAGGGAGGACAGGGGCTTGAACCGGTGCTGTTGTTCCACTGAACACTCTGGCCAGAATACACGGAGACACTCGCAACCTGTCGCCAGCGCATCGTTAATTTGCGTTCGTTGCAGGCCGAGGTGTTACTGGGCACTGGCGAGTCCTCACTTGACGTATCGTGAGCAGCTTTGAGCCCCTCATTCAAGCAAGGATGTGCTGACAAATGTTAAAAGGCCTAGATCGAGTGGATGTGGAGGGGCTGTTTCCCCAGAATAGAGGGACGGCCATTCAGAATAGAGAGGAAGAGGAGTTTGGATAAGGAAACCCTCTGGATAGAGGGTGGTGAATCTGTGGAATTCACTGCCACAGGCGGCTGTGGAGGGTAGGTCACTGGGTGTATTTACGGCGGAGGTTGATAGGTTCTTGATCAGTCAGGGAGTGAAAGGTTACAGGGAGAGGGCGGAGGATGGGATTGAGAGGGAATTGGATTAGCTATGATGAAATGGCTGAGCAGGTTTGATGTGGCTCCTGTGAATGATGACCTTACTACAAAACGACCATATTTCACTGTATGTTTCAATGTGCACATGATACGTAAATCTGAATCTGAATTCGAGGAGATCAATGCCACTGAATCATGAATCCCAGCTCGTGCTCAGGCAGGTCTGGGAGATACTGAAGCCCTTGTTCGTCAACTCTGGCCCAGACCATCACCATCTCCAGACGGAGCTCCAGTCCAGCAGACAGGGTCCTGTCCACCATCTCTATCTCCAGACAGGGACCTGTCCAGCAGACAGGGACCTGTCCATCTCCATCTCCAGACGGAGCTCCTGTCCAGCAGACAGGGTCCTGTCCACCATCTCTATCTCCAGATGGAGCTCCAGTCCAGCAGACAGGGTCCTGTCCACCATCTCTATCTCCAGACGGAGCTCCAGTCCATCAGACAGGGTCCTGTCCACCATCTTCATCTCCAGACAGGGTCCTGTCCACCATCTCCATCTCCAGACGGAGTTCCTGTCCAGCAGACAGGGACCTGTCCACCATCTCCATCTCCAGACGGAGCTCCTGTCCAGCAGACAGGGACCTGTCCACCATCTCCATCTCCAGACGGAGCTCCTGTCCAGCAGACAGGGACCTGTCCACCATCACCATCTCCAGACGGAGCTCCTGTCCAGCAGACAGGGACCTGTCCACCATCTCCATCTCCAGACGGAGCTCCTGTCCAGCAGACAGGGACCTGTCCACCATCTCTATCTCCAGACAGAGCTCCTGTCCAGCAGACAGGGACCTGTCCACCATCACCATCTCCAGACAGGGACCTGTCCACCATCACCATCTCTAGACGGAGCTCCTGTCCAGCAGACAGGGACCTGTCCACCATCTCCATCTCCAGACGGAGCTCTTCTCCACCGCCTTGGCCTCCAGACAGGTCTCCCGTCCACTGTCTTCATCTCCAGACGGGATTCCTGTTCACTGTCTCCGTCTCCAGACGGAGCTCCTTCCCACTGTCTCAGATTCCAGGTGCCCTACTGCCCTTGCACACGAGTGGCTCTGCTGCCGCGTGGAGTCGTGCAAAGAGTATCTGCAGTCTTCATCACTTTACACCGCGCTGTTCAGCCGTGTCTGACTTCTAAACTGTTCACTCTCCAAACTATTACATCAACTCTGGAACCAAACCCCATCTGGGAAAACCTAAAGAAATGTCTAATTTCCTGTTGAGAGTTAATATTAATTCTTGAGGTCAGATAGAGATCTGCCAACATTATCCGAAGCACATTTACTCTCAGAAATGCTAGCGCAAGATATAATTTGGTTTTCTCTGTGTGGTCTGATTCCTCACTCCAGTATCTTTATTAAGTCCAGTGTCTTGGAGCACAGTGTCATTGCAAGAGGGTGATGAACCTGTAGAACACAGGGGGCTTCATCCAGAGGGTGGTGAAGCTCTGGAATTCATTGCCACAATTGGCCATGGAGGCTACGTCATTGGGTATATATAAAGCTGGGAGGCTGGTAGGTTCTTGCTTATGAGGATGTCTAACTGTGGGGAGGAGGCAGGAGAATGGGGTTGAGAGGGAAAATAAATCAGCCACGATGGAATGGCAGAGCAGCCTCAATGTGCCAGATGCCTGATTTTGCTCCTGTGTCGGACGGTCTTATGTTCTAGCAAGGCATCAGACCCAGAAAGAAGCCCATCCCCCCAGAAAAGGAGTGAATTGGCTGAGAAAGGATCCCGTTCCAACAAAAGACCTATAGTCTATCTAGAAAATGAACTGTGACACCGCACAACCATCTCCCACCAAATCCCCGCAGCCCAGATAGCGGGCTGGTTCGTGAGGTTAGATCATGCGAGATCCAAGCGAACTGGCTAATTAGATACAAAGTTGTCTGGGAGAAGCCAGAGGGTGGTAGTGGTGGGGTTGAAGGTGTCAGTCCCAGGTCCTCTCGTGCTTGTCACGTACACTCAGTGGCCACTTTAATAGGTACGTATCTAATAAAGTTGCCACCAAATGTACGTTCATGGTCTTCTGCTGCTGTAACCCATGCACTTCCGCTTTCGACATGTGGTGCATTCCGCGATGCTCCTCTGCACACCACTGTTGTAACGTCTGGTTATGTGAGTTCCTGTCAGCTCGAACCAGTCTGGCCACTCTCCTCTCACCTCTCTCGTTAACGAGGCGCTTTTGCCCACAGAACTGCCTTTTTTGTTTCTCGCACCATTCTCTGTAAACTCCGCAGGAGACCGCAGGAGATCAGCAAGCTCACCCTCACAGTCAACGATTTCTCGTTCGGCTCCTCCCACTTTCTCCAGACTGAAGGTGTAGCCATGGGCCCCAGCGATGCCTGCCTTTTTCTTGGCTACGTAGAACAATCCATGTTGCAAGCCTTAATGCCGTCCAACTCTTCCTGCGTTACATTAACGACTGCATTGGTGCTGTTTCATGCACCCAGGTTGAGCCCATCAACTTCATCAGCTTTGCCTCCAGCTTCCACCCTACTCATAAATTCAATTGGTCCATTTCTGACACCTCCCTCCCCTTTCTCAATCTCTCTGTCCCCATCTCTGGAGACAAACTGTCACCCAACATCGTTTATAAACCTGCAGTTATCTGGACTACTCCTCTTCCCGGCCTGTCTCCTTTTCTCAACCCCTTCACCTCCATCGTATCTGTTCCCAGGATGAGGTTTTCCTTCCTCCATTATTCATGCTGCCCTCACCCGCACTTCCTCTATTTCCTGGATATCTGCGCAACCCTATCTTCCCGCTGAATTAACAGGGATGGAGTTCCTCTTGTCCTCATCCACTACCCAATGAGCCTCCGCGTCTGACACATCATTGTCCGCAACCTCTGACATGAAACACATCTTTACCTCCCCTCACCACCGCCCCCCCACTCCACTGTCCGTGTCCGCTTTCCACAGGGATCACTGCCTCCATAATTCTGTGATTCCCTTGTCCATTCATCTCTCCCCACTAATCTCCTTCCTGGCACTCATCTCCTTCCAGATGTGGCACACCTGCCCATTTGCCTCCTCCCTCACCTCCTAAGACAGTCCTTCACCTGCAAATCTATTCTGTCCAGTGCTCCTGATACAGCCTCATCTACTTTGGTCAGACCCAACGTAAATTGGGGGACTGCTTTGTTGAGCACCTCCGCTCCATCCGCCAAAGCAGAATTTCCCGGAGGCCAACCATTTTAATATCCTGTTCACCTTCCCATCAGTCCATGGTCTCCTCTTCTGCCACAATGAGGCCCCTCTGAGGGTGGAGGAGCAGCACCTCACATTCTGTCTGGATAGCCTCCAACCTGATGTCATCAACAAAGAGGTCTCCTTCTGGTAACTCTTTCCCTTCACCCTTCTCTCTTCTTCTATCCCCCTCGCTGCTCTCTTACTTTTTCTCCTCCCCTGCCTATCACCTTCCTGAAGTGCTCCATCTCCTTCCCTTTCTCCCATGGTCCACTCTCCTCTCCAATCAAATTCCTCCTTCTCCTAGTTTTCCCATCCACCAAGCTTCACATCACCTTCCAGCCGGTTTCCCCCTTCCCTCCCCACCACCACCTTTTTTATTCTGGCGCCTTTCCCCTCCCTTTCCAGTCGTGAAGAAAGGCCTCAGCACAAAATGTCAACTGTTCATTCGTTTCCATAGATGCTGCCTGACCTGCTGAGTTCCTCCAGCGTTTTGTGTGTGTTTCCTCAGGAGATCAGCAGTTTCTAAGATACTCAAACCACCCCATCTGGCACCAACAATCATTCTATGCTCAAAGTCAGTTAACTCACATTTTCTCCCCCATCCTGACATTTGGTGTGAACAACTACTGAACCTCTTGACCATGTCTGCATGCTTTTATGGGTTGAGTTGCTATCATGCGATTGGTTAGGTATCTGCATTGTAGAGCAGGTGCACCGTTGTACCTAATAAAGTGGCCACTGAGAGAAGATTAATGATTTGGGTGAGAATGTTTGTGGCACAATCACCAAGCTTACACATGACATCAAAATAGACAGTGTGGCAGCCAGTGACGGTTTCAGCAGAATCGCGGTCGACTGGGAGAGTGCCAAACAATTCGCAGATGGGGTTTAACTCAGACAAGTAGGAAGTTCAGCTAGGGCAGGACATAACAGGTGACACACACAAGATGCTGGAGGAGCTCAGCAGGTCAGGCAGCATCTATGGAAATGAATAAACAGTCCATGTTTCGGGCCGAGACTTCATTAGGACTGAGCAGGAAGCGGGCGGGGTGGGGGGTGGGAAAGATGCTTGAATTAAAAGGTAGGCGGAGGCCAGCTGGAAGGTGATAGGTGAAGCCAGGTGAGTGGGAAAGGTCAAGGGCTGGAGAAGAAGGAATCTGATAGGAGAGGAGAGTGGACAATCGGAGAAAGGGAAGGAGGAGGAGACCCAGGGGTAAGTAATAGGCAGGTGCGACGAAGTAAAAGGTCAAGGGTGGGGAATAGAGGTTGGGGGAGGGAATTTCGTTTACCAAAGGAAGAAATTGATATTCACACAGTCAGGTTGGAGATATCCAGACAGAATATAAGGTGTTGTTCCTCCAACCTGAGGGTTGCCTCATCTTGACAGACAGACAGACAGACAGACTTTATTGATCCCGAGGGAAACTGAGTTTCGTTACAGCCGCACCAACCAAGAATAGTGAAGAAATATAGCAATATAAAACCATAAATAAATAATAATAATAATAAGTAAATTATGCCAGGTGGAAATAAGTCCAGGACCAGCCTATTGGCTCAGGGTGTCTGACACTCTGAGGGAGGAGTTGTAAAGTTTGATGGCCACAGGCAGGAATGACTTCCTATGACATTCAGTGTTGCATCTCGGTGGAATGAGTCTCTGGCTGAACGTACTCCTGTGCCTAACCAGTACATTATGGAGTGGATGGAAGACATTGTCCAAGATGGCATGCAACTTGGACAGCATCCTCTTTTCAAACACCACTGTCAGAGAGTCCGGTTCCACCCCCACATCACTGGCCTTACGAGTAGATTGACATGTCAGAACGGGAATGGGAACGGGAATTAAAATGTTTGGCCACTGGGAAGTCCCACTTGTGGCGGATGGTGCGGAGGTGCTCAACGAAGTGGACCCCCAATTTACGACTGGTCATTGCAGGATGCTGAGGACCCTACATTAAACCTGCACTTGGGTTTAAATTATATAGCTCTCTCAAAGTGGGGACAGGGTCGTGAAGACAGCATGCCTGTGAGAGGAGTGTGTGGGTAACGGACAGGGAGAGAGTATAGGAGAGGAAAGAAGTAAGTTCTGAGGAGGACATAAGGAGATATAGACGGGTTAAAGGAGAGTAGACAAAGATACGGTGAGAAGGCAGGTTTATGGGGTTGAGTGGGATCTGGGATCAGCCATGATGGAATGGTGGAGCAGATTCGATGGGCTGAATGGCCAGGCTATGCTCCCATGTCTTCTGGATGCAGCCATCATGAATATTCTTGACACAAAACATCTGTCCATTTCCCCTGAAACGCTGAGATCCCCCAGCGGCTTTCTTTGCTTTCTCGCTCCCGATTCCAGCCTCTGCAGTCTCTGTGTCTCCAACCCACACTGAATGGAACTACAGGTGAGTTATTACCTTAACACCAGACCGCTGGAATCAAACTCCAACAGGAGAACCTGTTACAGCTCAACGTGGATCGGAGTTGGACTTGCAGGCAGGTAAGCAGGTCACCACATGCATCACCCAGATTATAAATAACCCATCCTGTCTATTCAGGTAGATGGAGCTCGTCAGCCTGGGGAGGCAGTCCATCCAAGAGAGGGAAAACTCTGATTTCAAGCCTCCTCTGCCTTGCGCCCATACCCACTGATGGGAAAGGCTTCGGGAGTAAACCCTGAGGACAAATCCCGAGCTGGAGTCCCTGAGGCAGTCCGACGTTGCCTTCAACCTCGTTCTGGCAACTCCTGCGACGACACCGGTGCCAAGCTGTATCGGCCCTTGCCCTTCCCTTGGGCAACAACGGTGGCATGGAGAGGGGAGACTTGCTGCATGGGCAACTGCCAGTCTCCCATACAACCCTGCCCAGGCCTGTACCCTGGAGAGGAGACTCCAGTAGACTTTCTAGGCACAGATCCATGGTCCCACGGGACTAACGGATGCCACCTGTTTCCTGGCTATCATTGGAAAAGGAGCCTCAGATGACTGGTCTACAAGGAAGAACTCGTTCGTCTCTTACCCAGTCAGACAGAGGTTAAATCTCCTCTTCCTGTCCTTGCTGCTACCCCGAACCAGCTTCTTATTTCAAATCCCTTCCTCTCTTCACCCGAACGCTTACTACCTGACTCTCTCACATCCGCACTGAAGCTGAAGCGCACAAGAGAAAATCTGCCGGTGCTGGAAGTCCAGAGCAACGCCTGCAAAATGCCGGAGGAACTCAGCAGGTCAGGCAGCGTCTGGGGAGATGGGTTAGCTCATGTTTCGGGCTGAGTCCCTTTATCGGGACTGGAGAGTAAGAAGAGAGGAAGAGGTACAAGGTGGAGTGTGATAGGTGAAACCGGGAGAGGAGGAGGGGTGATTGGAAAAAGAGGTAAAGAGCTGGAGAAGGGGGGAATCTGATTGGAGAGGATAGAAGACCATGGAAGAAAGGGAAGGGGAGAGGAGGAAAATGGAAAATGTGGAATGGTGAAGAAGTGGAGGGGTGGGGGGCAATTACTGGAACTTTGAGAAATCGATGTTGATGTTCAGGTTGGAGGCTATCCAGATGGAGTGTGAGGTGTTCCTCCTCCTGCCTGAGAGTGGCCTCATTGTAGCAGAAGACGAGGCCATTGACTGACATGTTGGAATGGGAATGGGGAGTTGGATTGAAACGGAGGGCCACCGAGAGATCTCACTTTTTCTGGCAGATGGAGCGGAGGTGCATGGTGAAGCGGCCTCCCGTTTCACGTTGGGCCTCACTCTGGGAGCTAGAGTCCATTATTAAGGACGAAATAGTGGCACATCTAGATGGCAGTGATAGGATTAGGCCGAGCCAGCATGGATTTACCAAGGGCAAATCATGCTTGACTAATCTGTTGGAGTTTTGTGAGGGTGTAACAAGGATGTTAGACGAGGGTAAGCCAGTGGATGTAGTGTACCTAGATTTTCAGAAGGCATTCGATAAGGTGCCACATAGGAGATTGGTGAGTAAAATCAGAGCTCATGGCATTGGGGGCAGGGTTTCAACATGGATAGAAAACTGGTTGGCAGATAGAAAGCAAAGGGTAGCAGTGAATGGGTGTTTCTCGGACTGGCTGGAGGTGACAAGTGGGGACCGCAGCTCTTTACGATTTATGTCAATGATTTAGATGGGGGCATTGAAAACTATATCAGCAAGTTTGCTGACGATACTAAACTGGGTGGCAGTGTTACATGCGAAGAGGACGTTAGGAGAATACAGGGAGACTTGGATAGGCTGGGTGAGTGGGCAGATACTTGGCAGATGTCATTCAATGTGAATAAATGTGAAGTTATCCACTTTGGAAGCAGGAACAAGAGGGCAGAGTATTGTCTGAACGGTGTAGAGTTAGGTAAGGGAGAAATGCAAAGAGACCTAGGAGTCTTAATTCATCAGTCAATGAAGGTGAATGAGCAAGTGCAACAGGCAGAGAAGAGGGCAAATGGAATGTTGGCCTTTATTACAAGGGGAATTGAGTACAAGAGCAAGGATGTCCTTTTGCATTTGTACAGGGCCCTGGTGAGACCACACCTGGAATATTGTGTACAGTTTTGGTCTCCAGGTTTAAGGAAGGACATTCTGGCAATTGAGGAAGTGCAGCGTAGATTCACTAGGTTGATTCCTGGGATGGCAGGGCTGTCTTACGCAGAGAGATTGGAAAGATTGGGCTTGTACACACTGGAATTGAGGAGATTGAGAGGGGATCTGATTGAAACATTTAAGATAATTAAAGGATTTGATAGGATTGAGGCAGGAAATATGTTCCAGATGTTGGGAGAGTCCAGTACCAGAGGGCATGGATTGAGAATAAGAGGTCAGTTATTTAAAACAGAGTTGAGGAAGAGCTTCTTCTCCCAGAGAGTTGTGAAGGTGTGGAATGCACTGCCTCGGAAGATGGTGGAGGCCAGTTCTCTGGATGCTTTCAAGAAGGAGCTAGATAGATATCTGATGGATAGGCGAATCAAGGGATATGGGGAAAAGGCAGGAACCGGGTATTGATAGTAGATGATCAGCCATGATCTCAGAATGGCGGTGCAGACTCGAGGGGCCAAATGGTCTACTTCTGCACCTATTGTCTATTGTCTATACTTACAGGAGGCTGACACACGGTGTGGGCCTGTTGTTCTGGACACGTTCGCAGTAACGTTGGGTCTTGTCTGCTAAGAGGGCGTGGAGACAGATGCAAGGGTGCCCGTGCTCAGCTTACCCCGAGCAGCTGTGGGGCAGAGGAGTCTCTGAACCGCGGGCTGTTCCTGAGGTCACAGTGAGACAGCCGCAGCGCGCTGCGGAACGGTCACCTCAGGGACAGCCGCCCTGCGGCCTGCCCGAAGCCCGTTGGTCTTCCAGCACAGTGAGATGCTGGTAGAGGAACACTTCCCCCTCGCAGAGTCCCAACTGCCGGAGAACATGCTGAGAAACCCATTGAGACTCAGTGCCAAGGCTCTGTGGAAAGGAACGCAGTCTAGGCCAGGGGTGGCGAACCCTTTTGAGAGCGTGCGCCCAAATTGGTGATAGCCTTGTAAAGGATTCTCTTGAGGGGGGATGATCATTGTTTGATTATGGATTTTTTACGGGGAAAAAGGGCGGCTCCTGTTGCTTAGTTACGTGTATACATTGTTTAACTATTAATTGAAATGTAACAAAGTCAGATTGAAATCAATGAAGCATTTTAGAAAACCTGTACAACAAATATCAATATTAATCTTTTAAAAAGACAATTGAAAAATAACATCATTTCTAACTAGTGAACAGTTAAAATATTGACGTGTGCAATATTGATGTGAACATCAAACTTTCAAGGATTCCTAAACTTATTATGCAACCGTCTTGCTAAGTGGTATAAGGGTTGTAAAAAAATCACTCGCTGCGTCATTTGGCAGAAATGATAATGATCATTTTGCATCTTTTTACTATGGATGGGGTTTAAAGGGTCGAGGGGCAGCATGTGCACTGCAAGCCTACAAAACTTTTTGCATGTGCCATCTCGATTTTGTGCGCCATAGGTTCGCCACCCCTCTCGGCTCCTTCCGCCAGCACACATGGGGGGGGGGGGGCAAAGTTGGGTGGAAAAACCTTCTGAACAATGAAAGGGGTATTATCTCAGGGGCCATGTCGTGGCAGTGACACTATCTTCAGAGTCCTGAAGAAGGGTGTCGGGCCAATCTATTCCCCTCCACAGATGCTGCCTGACCTGCTGAGTTCCTCCAGCGTTTTGTGTGTCTTGCTTTGGATTTCCAGCACCTGCAGATTTTCTAGTGTCTATGTTATGTTCATTTGTGTTTTGTTTCTCTCTCTAAAAGTCTGAAGCAGGGGTTCCCAACCTGGGGTCCACGGACCCCTCGGTTAATAGTAGGGCTCCATGGGATACAAAAGGTTGGGAACCTCTGCTCTAAAGTTTACACAGTCCAAGAATGTTTTTTTTGCATTGTTTCTTTCTGTTGTATATCTTTTTCTATCATGAAGTAAATTATATTTCTTAAACTTAAAAAAAAGAAACTTCTGTTCTGTGCTAACAAAACTTACTATTGTCTTCACATCTGATGCGCTGCGAGATCTGTCTCCACTGTGTTGAGTGGTGTCACAGCAACAAACTTGCACTCAACGTCAGTAAGACCAAAGAAATGATTGTGGACTTCAGAAAGTGTTAAGGGGAGGCAACACACACCAATCCTCATAGAGGGGTCAGAAGTGGAGAGAGTGAGCAGTTTCAAAGTTCCTGGCCACCGGTATTTCTGAGGGTGGTGACCTGGTCCCAGCACATCAATGCGGCTATAAAGAAGGCAAGACGGTGGCTGTGTTTCATTGGGAGTTTGAGATTTGCTGCATCACCTAAAACTCCCACAAATTTCTACAGAAATCTGTCTCTTTCTATCTAGTTTTTCATAATTTCTGCCGTATTTTTTCCTGTAAATGCCTTCAAGAAAACAGATTTCAGGGTAGTCTGTGGTGACATATATGTACTTTGATAATAAATTTACTTTGAAATTTGAACTTCGTACCACTGTTGTATGCAGTTACAGACTTGTGCCCACCAGTACTGAAACAAGGTGATAGATGTGCGCCTAAAGGTACCGTATATATGGATAGACCTGTATACACCAACACTGAACCGACCTTATAGTAACAGTGCTGTGTCCATCAGATCAAGATTTGAACTTAGTCTGCAAATCTACCAAAGCCCAACTCTTCTCATATCTCATCTCTGGAGCCCTGATGCCAGCCCCAGTGAGGTTCCATGTGCCAGGCAACGCACCACATAGGACTGAGATCAGGTGCCCAGTATTTGGAGGACCAAGGCCTGGCAGCTGGAAGACTCCTGAACTCTGCCCCGCTGATGGTCCCATTTCAGAATGGTTCCCCCATTCCATCCTGGGTGAGACCAAGAGTACAACTGGGGCCACCAAAAGCAAACAACGAGCAGCACAAAAAAATCTGAAGTAACACTCGAAAATCCTCAGCAGGTCATCAGGGTGCCTACCACAACCTTCTATAGACGCGCAGTGGAGGGTCTCCTGACTGGTGGCATCATGAGCCGGTGCCCAGGAATGGAAAAGCGGTGGATACAACCCAGTCCATTACAGACACCACTGAGAACATCTACAACGAGCACTGCCACAAGAAAACAGAATCTATCTTCCAGAACTCCCACAGTCCATGCCACACCTCACACCTTAGCAAAGATTCTGGATTTCCTTCTCTCCAAACTCCCTGTACTTTAAGATCCGTTTAATCTCTAAACTTAAGCTAGAGTTTGGGAAAGATAGGGATTGACACTATAGGAAGGATGTCAAAGTTCTGAGAGGGTGCAGGAGAGTTTTACTAGGATGCTGTCTTAATTAGACGCTGGACAAAATTTGTTGTTTGCTTTGGAGCCGTGGAGGGGAGATCTGATAGAGGTTTATAAGATTATGAGAGGCATAGATAAAATAGACGGGGAGATCTGTTTCTCAGGGTTGAGATATCTAATACCAGAGAGCTTGCATTGAAGGTGAGAGGGGGTAGGTTCGAAGGGGATGTGAGGGGTAAGTTTTTTACTCAGAGAGAGGAGGATGCCTGGCATGGTGGTGGAGGCAAATACACTAGCCGTTTCTAAGAGACGTTTAGACAGACACATGAATATGAGGAAGATGGAGGAATATGGACATTGTGTAGGTAAGAGTGATTTTTTGGGGGGTTTTAAAATTTGCTTTTTAGCACCACATTGTGGGCCGAAGGGCCTGTACTGTACTGTTCTATGTTCTATGATAAGTTTTAAGATGGAAAAAGCAGCGAAGGCAAGGCAGGGGATGCGATGCATGTCATAAAAATTAGAGTGCTGGGCCTGTACCCTGGAACAGGTCAGCACTTTTGGGAGAGGAAAGGAAAAATGTTTTGGTGGGAACAAAAATGAAAGCAACTATGCAGCAGGTTGGTACAGCTGAGGGAGCTTCTGCCTCAAGGTTCCTACGCCATGGGTTCGATCCTGACCTCGGGGGGCGTGTGCGTGGAGCTTGCATGATTGTGAGGGTTTCCCTGTGTGCTTCCGTTTCCTAAAGACGTCCAGGTTGGTGGGCCAAGTGGCCGCTGTTAATTATCCCCGGTTTTCAGGTAAGTGATAGTATCGGAAAGGAGGTGATTGGGGACACAGGGCGAGAATGGGATCAGTGCAAATCGTACTTGACAGTCAGCAGAGACTCATTGCGTTATAGACCAGTACAGCGCTAAAGTAGGCCCTTCGGCCCATCTGAGCCAGTCTGCCTACACCCATCAACCTGCACCAGGACCATAGTCTTGCATAGCCCTCCCATTTATGTACCTATCCAAACTCCTCTTAAATGTAAAAATCAAACCTACATCCACTATTTCCACTGGCTGCTCACTCCACACTCACGCCAGTCTCTGAGTGAAGAATTCCCCCTCGAGGACCCTTTAAACTTTTCACCTTTCACCCTTAACCCATGACTTCCAATTCTAGTCTCACCCAACCTTGGTGGAACAAGCCTGCTTGCATTTACTCTACCTATATCCCTCATAGTTTATCTATCCAACCTCCCCTCATTCTCCTACGCTCCAGGGAATTAAGTCCTAATTTATTCAACCTTTCCCTATATCTCATGTCTTCACCTCCCGGCAACATCCTTGTAAATTTTCCCGGTATTGTTTCAATCTGATTGATATCTTTCCTGTAGTATCAATAAACAGGACTGCACACAGTACCCCAAATCAGGCCTTGCTAATGTCTTAAAGTTTTCTGATGACTCTGCCATTGTTGGATGCATCAGCAAGGGAGATGAGGCGGAGTACAGGGCTACGGTGGGAAACTTTGTCACATGGTGTGAGCAGAATCATCTGCAGCTTAATGTGAAAAAGACTAAGGAGCTGGTGGTGGACCTGAGGAGGGCTAAGGCACCAGTGACCCCTGTTTCCATCCAAGGGGGTCAGTGTGGACATGGTGGAGGATTACAAATACCTGGGGATACAAATTGACAATAAACTGGACTGGTCAAAGAACACTGAGGCAAGAAGGGTCAGAGCTGACTCTACTTTCTGAGGAGACTGAGGTCCTTTAACATCTGCTAGATGATGCTGAGGATGTTCTACGAGTCTGTGGTGGCCAGTGCTATCACGTTTGCTGTTGTGTGCTGGGGCAGCAGGCTGAGGGTAGCAGACACCAACAGAATCAACAAACTCATTCGTAAGGCCGATGATGTTGTGGGGGTGGAACTGGACTCTCTGACGGTGGTGTCTGGAAAGAGGATGCTGTCCAAGTTGCATGCCATCTTGGACAACGACTCCCATCCACTCCATAATGTACTGGTTAGGCACAGGAGTACATTCAGCCAGAGACTCATTCCACCGAGATGCAACACTGAGCGTCATAGGAAGTCATTCCTACCTGTGGCCATCAAACTTTACAACTCCTCCCTCGGAGTGTCAGACACCCTGAGCCAATAGGCTGGTCCTGGTCTTATTTCTTGGCATAATTTACTTATTATTATTATTTAATTATTTATGGTTTTATATTGCTATATCTCTA
This sequence comes from Hypanus sabinus, assembly GCF_030144855.1. Taxonomy (NCBI): domain Eukaryota; kingdom Metazoa; phylum Chordata; class Chondrichthyes; order Myliobatiformes; family Dasyatidae; genus Hypanus; species Hypanus sabinus. The sequence continues at coordinate 13,253,372 of NC_082734.1, forward strand.
CACTATTCTTGGTTGGCGCGACTGTAACGAAACCCAATTTCCCTCGGGATCAATAAAGTGTGTCTGTCTGTCTGTCTGCCTTGTACAACATAACATCCCATCACCTATACTCAATTCTTTGATTTATGAAGGCCAAGGTACCAAAAGCTTTCTTTTATGACCCGTGACGTCTCTTTCAAGGAATTTTGGATCTGTATTCCATGTTATATTGTTAACTCCTCCAAGAGGACCACAACCTCATCGTAGGGTTTGGAGGCTAGCGTGACTCAATGACCCGGAGAGCTACGTTGGGCAGAGTCAGGGCCTTGCATTTTGGCTCTTGGTAGGGTCGCCCACGCCAAACAGGTCAAAGGGTAGAGGCCAGACTGAGAGTGGCCCACCGGTCTTCCAGGTTTGGGGGTTCAGCTCAGGGCCAACGACCCTGACTGGTCAAACAACACTGTTATGGAAACAGTGATGAAAAATCTGTGTACAACTGAGAACCCTGCACCACACCTGGGGGACAATAGTGAGAATGGCCAATGACGGACAGAGATGGAGGACCTTCAATGCTGCCCTAATAACGGCCAGTAAGTAAGTATTCCTAAATGGGCTGAAAGGCCTCTTTCCCTGCCTCATGACTTAATGACTAATATGGACATTTAAATTCAAGGTACGTTGAGTGCACAAGTAATGCTTGACAAGATACCAACAGAGGACGTTCAGTGAGCTAACAGACTGACTCATTCTTGCTTACTGACCTATTATACTAAAGAATGAGGCCATTTGGCCCATCAGGTATCTGCCAGCTCCCAGCGGGAAATCCCCATCAATCCCCTCTCCTTATTCCCCTGAGCCACGGCTACTCATTCTCCCTCACACATAAGCAACAACTCCCCTTTGACACTGTTTACCACCAGGCGCAGCAGGGGAACTCACCCGGTCACGGGGAGAACAGGAAAACTCCACCCAGTCAGGATCGAACCGGAGGTCCCTGCCGCTATCAGGCCTCACGGTGCTCCCCTCCAGCTCGAGGGAAACAAAATTCTGCAATCTCTGTTCAGTGGCCACCACTCACCGTACATCTTCCCTTCGTCTGACAGGATAATTTTCCGCCTGCCGCACGGCGGGTAGATGGCCAGCGCCTCCTGGAAGCTCTGCTCGATATCGGCACTCCACACGCCCTCCGCATCATTGTCCAGGCTCTTGTCAATTGAGTTGCTCATTGCCTCCGAGTCACGGTCAGGGCTCATGCCCTCGCCCCAGCTGTTCGCCTCTATTTTGATTCCTTGAAGGTGTCCAGGCTTAGCTTGCAGGCAGCACCGACCTGCTGAGAGAAAACAACGAAGGCAATGGATGAACTTGTCCGTGGGTTACAGCAGCATCACATAGACGGGCTGGGGACAGAACACTCATTTCGGATCTCCACCCTGTTTCTGTCTGCACATAACTTGCATTTCTTCGACTTCCCTCTTCCTTATTTCCTCCCCCCTTAAGAATTCTGCAATTAACTGTCAAGAGGGGTAAAGCACTGGAGAAGGGAAAAGAGACTCATCGATGGGGATGGACGAGGTTAACTGGGAAGTACAGGATGAAGACAGTTGAAAAAGTGAATATGATCAGAAGAGAAGCCAGCAGACAATGTAATAATTTTCTGATTTTAACCTCAGTTTCTAGCTCCCTCCTTTTCACCATCGCACACTGAAGCTTTTCGTTCTTGGGAGAGGAAAATCAGTACCAGTCAACAATGTGGGACACACACGTACACACACAGATACACACACACTCAGGTACACGTGAACATACAGATACAGTACACGCACACACTCAGCTATACACTTGTGCGCACACACACATATAGACACAAGCACACTCAGGTATAAACATGTGCACACACTCACACACACAGATACACACACACTCAGGTACACGTGAACACACAGATACAGTGCACGCACACACTCAGCTATACACTTGTGCGCACACACACATATAGACACAAGCACACTCAGGTATAAACATGTGCACACACTCACACACACAGATACACACACACTTAGGTATACATGCATGTGTGTATATATATATAACATATATACACACACAGATACACATGGTGAGACACTGAAGCTAGTGAATAGAAAACTCCTTATTCAGCAAAGTGAGCGGCAGGCATCATACTCGAGTCACTCTTGGAAGAAGAGACCTGCCTGACCCAATATTACAAGACATTTTAAATGCTAAAGATCAAAGGTAACAGCAGGACAATGTTATAGTTGCAATGTATCTACAATGCTTCCTTTGAATTACATACAACTTTACAAACACTTCCACCTCCACACCCACACTCCAGACACTTGAAGTGAATGTTAGTTCCCACAGCCTCTGGGCCGCATTCACACAAGTGCAGCCATCTGCTGTCAGGTGGTGTGTTTCTTTGTTTGCAATCAACTCTTGGAAGACCATTGTTCTGAGCTGCATTTTAAATTCAATCTACAATCCACCTTCAGGTCTGAAGACTGGCTGCTGTTGAAATTGGTATTTGCCACACACACACATGCGCACACACACACACACATGCGCACACACGCACACACACACACACACACACACACATGCGCACACACACACACACACTCACACACACACGCACACACACACACACACACACACACACTCACACACACACGCACACACACACACACACACACACTCACACACACACACACACACACACACACACACGCACACACACACACACACACACACACACTCACACACACACACACACACACACACACACACACACACACTCACACACACACGCACACACACACACACACACACACACACACACACTCACACACACACACACACACACACACACCCCTCAGCAGGACTATTCTGCCCATTTGAACCGGTGACAGAATGATTTCCCAGTGTGACTGAGCCATTCGCTCTCCCTGGTTCCTGGCCCACTGTTTATCTCACTCTCCATAAATTAATCTGCTTCTGACCCTGACGACGAGAAAGTCTTTTCTCTTCCCGTTACTTTAGCTGGCCAAGTCCTCCATCCTCCGGCCAGTGAGAACATTTCTCCTCCACTTTCTCAGCGTCCTTGGTCATTTTGAATTCCTCTGTTAAATCACTTCTCGGACCTCTCCCCATTCATGGTCGATATTATCCTCCCCACTCTGTGCAGAACTGATCCCCCACTTCTAGGACCATTCCATAAAGTGACTCCTGTAACCTCCCTCGAACCGAACGCTGGTGACCATAAATGAGTAGAACGCTCCAGCTGATGTACGGAGAAGAAATAGGACCTTTATGCTTTTGTGCTCTTCGTCATATGGGAAACTCTTCAGCCTTGCTGATAAAGGGATGCAGAAATATCATAGAACATCTTTTACTGAACTCAGTAATTATCAGCTAAAGGGCTACAACAATGTATTACCATGCGATACACGGTTCTTAAAGCTACACTGACACGCACTGTGTAAACACTTCTTTTCTCATTCACCAGCACTCGGTCTGCAGCTGGGAACAGTGTAGGAATGAGTGACGCCTGGACCCACTCAGCCCACCTGTTCACTCCCCACCCACCCAGCTGGGAGGGTCCCGCCTGAGGGCATCGCCACGGAACAGCTCTGACTCAACATACCGAGGCTGGGGTTGTGCCCGGAGGAGAATCACCTAAATGTTTTTGAACACTACATCCACGTCCACAGTTTCATCATTTCCTGTCAGTCCCTTATGTACAAACACTCTTGCACCTAGACTCCCTTTAATCTATGTATATAAGATTTCTTATGTATTTATGTAAAACAATATCTCCCTACCTCCCGTCTTCTATTCCCCACGCTAGCCTTTTACCTCTTCACATCTTCTCCCCCTGAGTCCGCTCTTTCCCCTCTCCTATGGTCCACTCTCCTCTCCTATCAAATTCCTTCCCCTCCAGCCCTTTATCTTTCCCACTTCTCTGATCACCTTCTACCTCCTTCCGAACCAGACTGAGTCCTAAGAGCCAAATCCTTGGAGCAGCCTGCAGTAGGCCCAAAGTCTTGGTATTACGCACATTTTTTTACAGGAAAGAACACAATTGATCGGAGGAAAATATAGGGGGGGATATCAAAGGCAGTTTTTCTTTTTACACAGAGAGTGGTGGGTGTGTGTAATGCGTTTCCAGGGCTGGTAGTAAAGGCTGATCCATTAGGGACATTTAAAAGACTCTTAGAAACACAGATGGAAGAAAGAAAAATGGAGGGCCATGTAGGAGGGAAAGATTTCGGGTAAAATGTTTGAGGAGGTCACAGTGTGGTAAACTGTGGTGACTAGGGTTTTGCCAATTAGTTCAGGAACTGAAAGTTGCTGTTCTGGAACTTGTCGGTGTAGGACTTCAGGTTTCTGTAGCTCCTGTCTGGCGGTAGCTGCTAAAAGATGCCGTGGCCCGGACGGTGGGAAGCTTTGACGTTGCACTGGTCCGCACTGTAGCCAGGCAGGAGACGATGGACAGAGAGGTCACAGTGGGAGTGGGGTGGAGAATTAAGGTGGCACGTCATGGGAAGTGCAGGGTCACTCCCGAGGACTGGACACAGGCACTCTGTAAATTCCCTTTGTCCCGTCCATCACTGTCCCACTACCCAGACCAACTTGTTTCCCGCTTTCCCAGTTCTGATGTAGGGTCCCAGACCTGGAATGTCGACCATCTCACTTGCCAAGTTTATCCAGCATTTCAGATTCCAAACGTCTGCAGCTTTTCTGATTTTCTTTGGCCGTTAAACGCGTCTTGGATTATCACTGCTATCGGCTTTCCCACCAGCAAAATGAAACTGCTTGCCCTGGAGTCGGCTGCATTTGCCTTCACGTTGTTAAACCATTCGGAGCAGTTTCGGGCCCCTTATCTGAGAAAGGATGTGCCGACATTGCAGAGGGTCCAGAGGAATGTTACAGGAATTGTCCTGGAAATGAAAGGGTTAACGTATGTGGAGCTATTGATGGCTCTGGGCTTGTACTGGAGGTTAGAAGAATGAGGTGGATCTCATTGAACCCTATTGAATAAGGTTTGGATAGAGTGGATGTGGAGAGGATGTTTCCAACAGTGGGGGAGTCAAGGGCCGGGGGCACAACCTCAGATACAAGGATGTCTCCTTTGAATGGAGATTAGGGGGAATCTCCTTAGCCAGAAGGTGCAGAGCCTGTAGAATCCATTTTCCATGGGCGGCTGTGGAGGCCAAGTTATTTGGTAAACTTAAAGCGGAGGTTGGCAAGTTCTCGGTTTGGAAGGACGTCAAAAATTACGGGGTGACGGCAGGAGAACGGCATTGAGACCAAAAATAAATCAGCCATGATGGAACGGTGACAGACTCCATTGACCAAATGGCCTAGTTCAGCTCATACTGTATGTTTTATTGTTGAAGAGTGAAGCATCTGCTGTGCTCGCCTTTGCTGGATAGTTTTAGATGGAGTGGACAGTCAGCACCTTTCCCAGGGAGGCAATGGCGAAATTTTAAGGTGATTGGAGGGAAGTATAGGTGGGGAATGTGAGAGGTAGGTTTTTTTTTGCAGAGCGGTAAGTGAATGGGATGTGTTACCTCTCTAAGCTCGGTATAGTACAAGTTCGAACAGTCTCCTGCTCCAATTAAGCAGCATCGTGTCCCAAAGAAATGAAGAGAATCCCGGCTATTTTCTTGGTTAGTTTTTGTTCTTTAAGAGTTGTCCCAAGTACGTGGCCGCCATGGTTATCCGACGGCCCAATGAACCAGAAATCGCTGCCACTTTACTCTCTCCACATTCCCAGGTTGTCTGTAGAGGTGGTTTTGGGGTCAGAGAGGGGATTTAGGGGGTCAGGTTGCCATCCGTGGGTGTCAGGCTGTCCCAGGTCGGTGGGCTCGAGGGTGAGATGGTCGTGTGAGCAGGAGGCTCGAGTCAGTTCGGGGTCCTGCCATCGGATAGTCTGATGGTTGATACCAAAGACAGAAACCCAAAGGCCAATCGGAAGTCCAGAAATCGAAGTCTGACGGGTGACGCCTGGAGGCGGAGATGAGAGGCAGGAAATAAAGATGAGAGACCAGAGACAGAGACGAGAGGCAGGAAATGGAGGTGAGAGACTGGAGACGGAGACGAGAGGCAGGAAATAGAGACAAGAGGCCAGAGACAGAAATGAGATGCCGGAGAGGAGACGGAAGACCAGAGACTGGAGAGACGAGGCCGGAGATTGGAGATGAGAGGCAGGAGACAGAGATGAGAGGCCGGAGACTGGAGACGAGAGGCTGGAGACCGGAGATGAGAGGCAGGAGACAGAGATGAGAGGCAGGAGACAGAGATGAGAGGCCGGAGACTGGAGATGAGAGGTGGGAGATGAGAGGCAGGAGACAGAGATGAGAACTGGAGACTGGAGACGAGAGGCCGGAGATCGGAGATGAGAAGCAGAACACAGAAATGAGAAGCCAGAGACCGGAGACCAGAGGCCGGAGACAGAGATGAGAGGCCAGAGGTGGAGATGAGAGGCAGGAAATGGAGGCAAAAGGCCAGAGACGGAAATGAGAGGCTGGAGATGGAGAAGGAAGGCCGGAGACTGGAAACTGGAGGACTGTCTGTAATGTCCTTGTGTGAGGGGCTTGTTTTCCTGTTATTCTGTTGCATTCCATGTCATTCTGCTGAGATTTGTGGCCGCGCTACGTTGGCACCGTAAAGTGTGGGGTCTCTTCCAGGCCGTTTCCAGCACCTCCCGAGCTTGTGCTGGTTGGTTCACTGGATGTTTCAATGTACGTGTGATAAATAAATCGGAGTCAGAATCTGATTCGACCCAGAAAGATTTACAACAAAGCAGGGCTATCGGGCTCTGTGTTGTGTCAGTATCAGGGTAAAGTTCTCCTTTGACCTGGCATCTGTGTTCGCAGCTGCCAACACTAAAACCTAGCAGCTGCAGGCGTGACAGCCGGACCTTAAAGGGGCATGCGTCTGCTAGTTAGTGACAGTGGGAGAATGTGCAGGGTGGTGGTGAGAGAGGGCTCCCAAGGGGTTAAAAGGGAGTTCAGGCAGCTGCTGAGAAACGCTGGCCAGAGAAGATGAATTCTGGGTGTTGACATCGCCTGGGGACAGCTAATGCTGAGAGAAAAACAAGAATACAAGGAGCCGGCTTCTCTGGGGCAGCACAGTGGTGAAACTGCTTCCTCAGAGTCCCAGAGAGACCTGGGTTTGCACACCCTCCTGTGCTGTCCGTGTGGAGTTTGCACGCCCTCCTTGCGATCGTGTATGTTTCCCCTGGGTGCACTGGTTTCCTCCCACATCCCAAGACATTGTGTAAATCGGGGTGTGAGTGTGTGTGCGCGCGCGCGCGCGTGTGTGTGTGTGTGTGTGGACTTCGAGGACAAAGGTCCCGGGTTCGAATCCGGCCGGCTCCTTGCACGCTTTCCATCTGTGCTGGGCTGGGCATCGAGCGAGCAACTCGGCCTCGTTTAAAAAAACAGTCAAAATGCTACGGAAACAGCAAAATATGCTGCCCGATGCGCCACAGGGCGCGGAAGGGAACAACAACCCTTGTGTGTGGGTGAGTGGTAGGACATTGGGTGGCTGGGGGAAGTGATGGGAATGCAAGGAGAATAGAATGAAATGGAGTTATTGTGGGTTTAGAGTGATTTATGGTCAGTGCAGACTCAATGGGCTGAAGGGCCTGTTTCAGTGACTCTATGATTCAATTACTTTTTATGGAGGGGTGAAGGAAACCATCTAGAAGAGATTGACAGGGAGACCTTTGTAAAGAGTAAACTATGAATTTGAGACTTCTTAGGGACTTCTAATGAGACGAAGGTGCTTTAGGGATCAGAGGCAGCTCCATTGAGTGACTCCTCAGTTTGGAAGCTGAGATCTTCACTCCCACAGACTCACAGATTCCAGTAGGCTACACCTTGCCTCATAGAGAGGGTGCTGGCCCTGTAAACAGTTCTGTGAGAGAGATGGTTAGAAACGCATGGTGGCTCTGCAAGTTGGAACCGCTGTTTCTCAGAGGACTGAGGTTGAAAATCACGCGGGACGGTAATTTTGGATGTGACACCGTTTAGGGGTGTTTTAGGGGATGTAATGAAAGGTCTTGGCCCAAAATATCGACTCCTTGTTTCTTACCTTGGATGCTGCTTGATCTGCTGAGTTCTTCCAGCATTTTATGCTCATTTCTCTGGATTTCCAGCATTTATAGAATCTTTTGTGTTTATATCTTGCCAAAATATTGGTTATTAGGATAGGTAGGGGAGTAAAGGATTACAGGGAGAAGAAAGGAGACGGGTTTGAAAAAAAATCATCCATGATTGAATAGTGGATTAGTCAATGGGCCAAATGGCCGAATTCTGCTCCTATATCTTACGGTCTTATGGTTTTATGGTACCAAGCTCCCTCCTTTACTCTCCGTATACCCATGGCCGTGTCGCCACCCACAACTCCAATCTGCTAATTAAATTTGCTGACGACACTAACTGATTGGCCTTGTCTCAAACAATAATGGGTCAGCCTACAGAGAGGAATTCATCAGCCTGACACAGTGGTGTCAAGAAAACAACCTCTCTCACAATGTCGCAAAAACAAAGGAGCTGGTTGTGGATTACAGGAGGAATGGAGACAGGCTAACCCCTATTGACATCAATGGATCTGGGGTTGAGAGGGCGAACAGCTTTAAGTTTCTCTGCATACACATCACTGAGGATCTCACGTGGTCTGTACATACTGGATATGCACAAAATGCACAACAGCGCCCCTTTCACCTCAGATGGTTGAAGAAGTTTGGTGTGGACCCCCAAATCCTAAGAACTTTCTACAGGGGCACAATTGAGAGCATCCTGACTGGCTGCATCACTGCCTGGTATGGGAACTGTACATCCCTCAATCGTAGGACTCTGCAGAGAGTGGTGTGGACAGTCCAGTGCATCTGTCGATGTGAACTTCCCACTATTCAGGACATTTACAAAGACAGGTGTGTTAAAAGGGCCTGAAGGATCACTGGGGACCTGAGTCACCCCAACCACAAACTGTTGCAGCTGCTACCATCCGGGAAGCGGTACCGCAGCATAAAAGCCAGGACCAACAGGCTCTGCACAGCTTCTTCCACCAGGCCATCAGACTGATTAATTCATGCTAACACAACTGTATTTCTATGTTATACTGACTATCCTGTTATACATACTATTTATTATAAATTACTATAAATTGCACATTTAGATGGAGACGTAATGTAAAATGTTTTACTCCTCGTACATGAAGGATGTAAGTAATAAAGTGAATTCATTTCAACTCTGATATTAGGAGTTGAATTTTCTGCTCGGGTGATGCTCCGTTCAGGTCAAATCAAGATCTAACCATCCAGAGCAGCAAATAAGATGCTGGAGGAACTTAGTGGGTCAGGCGGCATCTGTGAGAGATGAACGCGCAGTCGATGTTTTGGATTGAGAGTCTTCATCTAAACACGTGGCGCCAATGCTCTGGAGTATGCTAAAGAGTTTCTGGGCCTTAGACCCTTGTGCTGAAAGACATCTGAGAGAAGCCAAAAAAAAAGATGATGGGACATTTTGGCACTTGAACCGATATTCAATCTCAGCATCCCTGTCCAATTCCACAGTATCCACCGCTGTGTACCGATGCTTCTGGACACATCTTCAGAGATGTTCCTGGAATCATCGGGTGTTTCAACATCATACACCCTCCTCCGGGCGACCCAGCCGGGGCTGTTCAGACCCCAGCTGGTGTCCAGATGACTAGCTACACATGACTCCATGGCTCCCCTCTCTTGAGCCACAGCCACCTTGAGACCCTCTCTGCCCCATCGGTGGGACTGCGGATGGCTCTCCTCTTCCTCTCTCCCTCAATGCCCAAATTGCTGTAGGCTCTGGCTAAGGAATGGGCTGCGAATCCCCTACATCCAACCTCCACTGGGAGACACCTCGCTCTCCATCCAGCCTGCTGGCAGTCGCTGACCAGTCCTGTGTACTTCAATAGCTTCCTTTCAAAGGTCTCTTCCAAGTCATCGTCCCATGGGACTGTCTGCTCCGGCAGCACCACCTGCTTGGTAGACTCAGACACAAGGACAATGTCTGGTTGCGGGGTGGTGGCTGTGATATGGTCGGGGAACTTCAGCTGCCTTTCGAGGTCCACCAACAGCTACCAGTCCCTTGCAGAGGTCAGGATGCCTGCAGATGTTCTTTTGGTGGGTATTGGCTGCTCCCCAGCTCTGACAAAGGCAATGGTCTGCTTGGAGGGTCAGGACCGCTTCGCCCACTCCACACCTGCGCTGATGGCTTCAGCGAAGGCCCTCAGGACCTGATCATCGGTACCGTCCCTCATCAAATGCCCTTGTGCAGCCGCTGAGGATGTGCTCCAGGGTTCCTCGCTTGGAACACAGTGGGCACGCAGATGACTCTGCCTTACCCCATGTGTGCAGGTTTGATGGGCTTGGAAACATATCGTACACAAATCTATCAGCCTCAATCTGGAAGATAATCAGTGGTGCTGAAAGAGAGCAAAATGGCGGGGTTCATGGGTTCAAGGTTCATTCAGATATCTGAAGGCAGAGGGGAAGAAGCTGTTCCCAAAACACCGAGTGTGAGCCGTCAGGCTCCTGTACCTCCTCTCTGAGAGCTGCAATGAGAAGAGGGCATGGCCTGGGTGGTGGGGGGTCCTTAATGATGGATGCCGCCTTATTGAGGCATTGACTTTTGAAGATGGTGGGGAGGCTGGTATCCATGATGGAGACGGCTAAGCTTACAACCCTCTGCAGATTTTTTTCCAATCATGTGCGGTGACCACGCAACCAGTTAGAATGCTCTCCATTAATTTGCCAGAACCTTTGGTGAGATACCAAATCAATAGGCTTCAGGGTACAGAATTCCTAGGATTTATATTCCTCCATGTGAAACGAATCCTTCCTCATCTCAGTTCATTGACCGTATCTACTGTGACCGTGTCCCCAGGTTTGTGTTGTTCCTCTCACTCACCCAACGGTTTATGTTCCTTGTCATCTTTACATGACTCAGTAGTTCATTGCTCTAAACTCTAGGATATATTGGCCTCCTTTGCTCAAATTCTCCTCAAAGGACCACCTCAGTACCAGTTATCCAAGGAATCAGATAACAGTTTGATCTCCTGAGGAGAACTAGGCTCAGAGGTCACTTTATTAGGTGCACCTGTACAACAGTTTATTAATGCAAATATCTAATCAGCCAATCATGCGGCAGCAGCTCAATGCGTAAAAGCGTTCAGACATGGTCAAGAGGTTCAGTTATTGCTCAGACCCCACACCAGAATGTGAAAGAAATGTGACCTAAGAGACTTTGACAGTGGAATGATTGTTGGTGCCAGATGGGGTGGTTTGAGTATCTGAGAAACTGCTCATCTCCTGGGATCTTCACGCACAGTAGTCTCCAGAGTTTACAGAGAATGGTGTGAAAAACAAAAAAAAACATCCAGTGACTTGCAGTTCTGTGGGTGAAAAAGCTGTGGTAATGGGAGAGGTCAGAGGAGAATGGGCAGACTGGTTCAAGCTGATGGGAAGGTGACAGTAACTCGAATAATCGTGCATTACAACAGAAGAGCATTTCTGAACACACGACACATCACAACTCAAAGTGGATGTGCTACAACAGCAGAAGACCATGAACATACACCCAGTGGCCACGTTATTAGGTAGAGCAGGTATCTAACAAAGTGACCATTGATTGTATATTTCCACTCTTCAAGGGGTCGTATACCTTTCTTTAGGTAAGTAGATCAAAATGTTGCATGACATTCCAGTTGTGGACATATCTAAGCCCTATTAAAAATTGTGTCAAGACTGCTTAGCTTTTGTACTTGTTTTGTAGCAATAACAACATTTTCTAGGCTTTCCTAAATCAAACGTTTTCATAGTCATCGAGGTGAAGTGTGTTTGTAATGCTCTTAATTTTTGGACGCCACAACAGTTCGCTTCCCCGTAGGAGAGAGAAATACTTGGTGCTAATTAGAGACTAGCACAGGACATGCTGACAAAACAGAAAGCAAGGGCTATTTACCGCCACCAGCATTCCCACTTCCACTTGGAGATGGGAATGGGGGACAATGTACACAAAACATCATTGGCACATAACTTGTGCAGGGTTGAGCATTTAACGATACTATGCCGAAGAGTAAATCTATTTATTTAATAAGGCACGACACTGAGTGAGCCCTTTGAGCCGAACCACCCAGCAAACCTCGATTTAACCCCACAATTTACAATGATCAATTAACATACCATCCGGTACATCTTCAGACTGTGGGAGGAAACCGAGCACCCGGAGAAAACCCAAGCGGTCACAGGGGGAATGTGAAGACTCCTTTAAGACAGCGGCAGGAATTGAACCTGGGTTGCCTGTACTGTAAAGCATCGTGCTAACCACTACACCTCCTTGGGTGGAGGGAGGTCAAGTCCTCAACCTCAATTGAATGTTTCGAAGGTTTGCACTTTCATGTGTTACGCCTGTAGCCCCCTCCTTTGTGAGAATCGCAAGATCACTATTGATTTGGGTCAGGAGAGAGAGACGTGCGGAATGTCTCGTTCCCCGGTGACATAAAGCTACGGGACACGGCCATTGTCTCTTGGAGGCGAACTTGTGTATTGCAATACTGTGCTACGTGGAAGCCCTCAGGCAAAGTGGGCTGGTTGAGGGAGGGATTGCATCACCCCCAACCTGATTGACATCTGAAACCCTGTGAGTCAGGATAAAAGAGGGTCTGTGGGAACAGCCCCTCAGACGCACCAGAAGAAACACTAGCGATCCCGTAATAGCGGAAGCCATTGGGAGGAGGCCACTTGCGTTTGGTTCCATTTGCCCAGAACCGGTGGCTTTTACCACGGAAAAACGGCTTTTAGCTAACAACGGGGAAACCAACTCCCCACGACTCGACGGATTGGCTTCATAAAAGAACTGGGCAAGTTTAACCCGTCTTTCTCTCAAACCCAAAATGCTGCAGCTTGAACGAACTAACAGTGACTTTTATATTTCCATCGGACAATAAATTATCCCCTAGACAACGATAGAGCTATTTCTTATTGATTATTATTATACCCGCGCTTTTAGATTTAATATTGACGACGTATATTATCTGTATGTTTGCATTGATCTTATTTTGTGCCCCTTTATCAATAAACACTGTTTAAAATAGTACCATCAGACTTCAACGGACCTCTCTATCTTTGCTGGTAAGTGACCTAGTTACAGGGTTTCATAACACATGCAACTGAGAGTTTTTCCATAATACTTTGACGGGTTAATTGTTAATCCATGGGATAAGTTATAAAATCACTGATCATTGGTTAAAATGTAGAAGGGTTAACGTTCAATGTATTGATTATTCGTAATATTCAACGTAATCACATTCCTCTTGTCATCAACTACCACCCCATGAGTCTATGCATCCAACACAACATTATCAACAACATCAGCCATCTTCAATAGGATCCTACCACAAACACACCTTTACCTATACCCCCATTCTCCACTTTCCAAGGGAATCCCTTGTCCATTTGTCCCTCCCCACTAGTCTCCCTCCTGGCACATACCCCTGCAAGCAACAGAAATGCTACACTTACCCATTTACCTCCATCCAGGGCCCCAAATGGTCCTTCCAGCTGAGGCAACACTTCACTTTCAAATCTGTTAAGGTCGTCTATTGTATCTGGTGATCCCGATGTGGCCTCTTCTACATTGATGAAACCTGATGTAAACCGGGGGACCACTTTCTCGAGCACCTCCGCTCCATCTGCCAACCACTATATAATCCCTACCCCCATTCCCTCTCTCCATGACCTCCTCTTTTGCCATGATGAAGCCACTCTCAGGGTGGAGGAGCAACACCTAGTATTCTGTCTAGACAACCTCCAACCTGATGGCATGAATATTGATTTCTGCTTCTGGTAAAAAAATATCTTTCCACTCCCTCCATTCTTCTTCTTCTATTCCCCACTCTGGCCATTTACCTCTTTTCCTCTCCTGCCTATCACCTCCCACAGGTCCCTCTCTCCCATGGTCCACTCTCCTCTCCTATCAGATTCCGTCTTTTCCAACCCTTTCCCTTTCCCACCTACTCGGCTTCACCCATCACCTTCGAGCTGGTCCTCCTTTCCCTCTTCATTCTGGCATTTTCCCCCTTCCTTTCCAGTCCTGAAGAAGGGTCTCAGCCCAAAACATGGACTGTTTATTCATTTCCATAGATGCTGCCTGACCTGCTGAGATCCTCCAGCATTTTGAGTGTGTTGCTCCAGACTTGACGTGGTTTCCTCACCAAATGGAAACAGTGTGCAACAGGGTAATTGTCTCGACCATTGTGTCGTGAACTCTTTGATTTTTATAATTGTAGACAGAGGGAGCTTAAAGGATTACTGGCAGAATATACAGGACAGAAACAGTCCACTTAGCCCAGCAAATTAGGCTTGGTTTTCACACATTCACAAACGGACATTCAAAACACGAGGTCATTCTACACCCAGATGCTGAGACTGCAGGAAGCTGAGGAGAGTTGTGGACACAGTTCCGCACATCACAGAAAGCGGCCTCCCCTCTCTAGGCCCCGTCTACACACCTCGCTGCTTCGGTAAAGCAGGCAGTGTAATCGAAGGCCCCGCCCACCCCAGATATTCTCTCTTCTCGATGTCGCTGAAATTGGCAATCAGCTTTGCAGGCGTTTCATCACCAGTCGAGGTGACATCCTCAGTGCACAGTTGTTGGTGTTTCTCTCTGGGGACTGCTCGCATTTATATAGCCCACCCCCCTATTCACTCAGTCCTGATTAGCTACCCTTTCAGTTCTCCTTTGGATTCTATTGGCTCACTTTTCTTTGGCTCTTAGGGGTTCATAGGAACCAAACCCTTTGGCAAACCATAGTCTTGCCATCAGTTTATAAAACTCTTGAAAAAACCTATTACAACCTACTGCCCATCACACCACTGGCGCTTAGGGCAGCAATGAAATTCCTCCATCTCTGTCTGTCCTTGGCCATCCTCAGCTGTGGTTCCGGATCCTCAGTTGCACACAGATACAGGATTCTTCATCGATGTTTCCGTAACAGTGTTGTTTGACCGGTCAGGGTCGTTGGCCCTGAGCTGAACCCCTGAGCCTGGAGGACCAGTGGGCCAATCTTAGTCTGGCCTCTGCCCTTTGACCTGTTCAGCACGGGTGACCCTACCAAGGGCCAAAGCCCTGACTCCAGCCAACATCGCTCTCCGGGTCACTGAGGCACACAAGCCTCCAAGCCCTACGGCAAGGTTCTGGTCCTCTTATAAGCCAAACGTGAATGTTTGATCTCTCAATCTACCCCGTCGTGAACCTATTCTACCCACACGACACTTGCCCTGTAATTGTATTTGCATTTGGAACGATCCTGACTAGATGACACACAACCAAAAGCTTTTCACTTGGTATATGTGACAATTATAAACTGATTACCAAGCGCCCATCTATACCATTTACCATCTTTGCATATCAAGTCTGTGACCGTCTCTGCCTCTGTCCTTCTGTCTGAAAGTAAGCGTGTGTCCAACTTCCGGTAAGGCGACCGTGAGCTCAGATGCAGCAGCTGCCACGCGGCCAGCCAGAGGCATTGTTGCCTTCCCTCAATTGAGGTTTTTACGACCGCAGGACCCTGAATGGGCATTAAGAACTTGAAGTACGGCAGGTCTACCCCGCCAGCGAGTTACTCGCTGGTGGAGAAACTGAACGAGCAGGACTTGGTCTGGATCGTGCTGCTGCCCGCATCAGCCAGACATTGGAGAGCGCCAGAACTGGGGTGGCGTCAGTGCTGCCCCCCAGTGTTCACTCAGCAGAAAACAAGATGTATTGTGTTTGACTGCAGACTGCTGTAATATACATGGACTCAGGGACTTGGACTATATATTTTTGTCTGACTGTATTTTACTGCTGTCTTATACGTGTTTTCTGGCCTTGTGCTGTGTATGACTGTTCGGAATGTGTTTTGCACCTTGGCCCCAGGGTAACATTGTTTCATTTGGCTGAGTTCATGGGTATTCATGTCTGGTTGAATGACAATTAAACTTGAACTTGATCTTCATTTTATTCTTTCTACAGTAAAACTCCAATTCTGATTGTTCAGAAATCCTGACAGCTCAGCATTGCCTCACTGGCTGCAGTTTCCACACTCCCTTCAAACTCATTCAGATCTTGTTCCCGTGTTCCCTAGAAATTTACCAAGTTCACCGGAAGATTCATTATACAACTGTGTACTGTCTAAAACAAAGTTTATTGTAGTGTATTGAGAATATTAATAGCAGTTGTATCCAATAGTCCGACACCATCAAATTCATGAAATTGCCAGATTTCAGGAGCAGCAGAACAACTTAATCATGTGATTTCTCAAATCCATAACTCAACTTATCTAGATGTGCTGCAGCTTGCTCACAGAGTCAACAGATCTGTAGACAATGCCATTAAAATCAGTCTGGGCTCTGTACTACAGCATCTCAACTGCCCTGGTACAACATCTAAAACCCCTATAGATGTGTAGTGGAGGGTATATTGACTGGCTGAGTCACAGCCTGGTGTGGAAACACCAAAGCCCTTGAACAGAAAATCCCACAAAAAGTAGTGGATATGGCCCAGTCCATCATGGCTAAAACCTTCCCCACCGCTGAGCATATCTGCACAAAATGCTGTTGTAGAAGTGCAGCATTCATCATCAGAGATCCTCACCACCCAGGATGTGCTCTTTTCTCACTGCTGCCATCAAGCAGAAGATGCAGGAGCCTTAGGACTCGAACCACCAGATTCATGAACAGTTATTACCCCTCAACCATCAGGCTCTTGAACCAAAGGGGTTTAACTTCACTTGCCCCATCACTGAAGTCTTCTCACAACTAATGGATTCACTTTCAAAGACACTTCATCTTATGGTCTTGATATTTATTGCTTATTTATTTAATATTATTATTTATTTCTTTTTTGTATTTACACAGTTTATTGTCTTTTGCACACGGGTTGAATGCCCAAGTTGGTGCGGTTTTTCATCAATTCCATTATGGTTATTGTTCTATCATGGATTAATTGAGAATGCCTGCAAGAAAATGAATCTCAGGGTTGTGTATGGTGACATTTCTGTACTTTGATAATAAATTTATTTTGAAATTTGAAATGCAATGTTAGTGTTTATTTCAATAGGTCAAGAATATAAGAACAAGGACGTGATGGTGTCGCCTTATATTGGGCTAGACCACAATTGGAGTACTATGAGCAGTCTTGGGTCTCTTAGCTAAGGAAGGATGTGCTAGCATTGGAGAGGGACAAGGGGTTCATGAGAATTATTCCAAAAATTAAAGGGTTAACCTACAAGGAGCATTTGATGGTGCTGGGCTTATATTCATTAAAAGAATGATGGGGGGGGGGGAGGAGGGGGCTCCCATTGAAACCAATAGAATATTGATAGAGTGGATGGGGAGAGGATATTTCCTATAGTTGGTGAATCTGTGGGATTTATTTCCACAAACAGCTGTGAAGACCAAACCATTGAGTATATTTAAAGTGAAGGTCAATAGGTTCTTACTAGTCAGGGTGTCAAAGGTTACAGGCAGAAGGAAGGAGAATAGGGTTGAGAGGGATAATAAATCGGCCATGATGGAATGGTGGAGTAGTCTCTATGGGCCGAGTGGCCTAATTCTATGTCTTATGATTGTACAGTTGAGGATTCTCTTCCTTGATTTCAGTTCAGCCTTCAATACCATCCTCCCAGAGCTTCTACAAAAGAAACTCCAAACTTAGTACGAGCTGTGAATTACAAGTTCGTGGCCTAAGGTAGGAGTCAATTTTAGAAAACCTAGCACTTTTATTTTTCAACATAGCCCCCTCCTACATTTACATACTTAGTCTAGCGGTCGTGGAGCATACGGACCCTGGACCTCCAGCAAGTGTCCACAGATGGGTGATTGATATGTTCGTGGCCTAAGGTCGAAGGAGATGAGTTATACAGCTCTCATTACATGCACATGCAGTTCGAGTGATTATACAGAAAGTTTGAAGTTAATAACTCATCTTCCTCAACTTTAGGCCATGAACTGATCAATCACCCTTCGTATACCCAGGTCCCAGCTACAGGTGGATCACAAGCTTTCTCCATGACAGGAGACAGTAGGTGGCACCAGTTAACCACATCTCCACACACCAAGTTGCCACACGTGAGGCTGCTTCCCAAGGTAAGAGCCCCTGGTATTACAGGAAAGTTACCAGCATGGTCAGAGCACTGGCTGATTGGCAGGAGGCAGCGAGTGGGAATAAAAGGATCCTTTTCCGATTGGCTGCCGGTGACCCGTGGTGTTTTGCAGGGGTCGAGGTTGGGAACACTTCTGAATATCAATCATTCAGATGATGGACTAGAAGGCTTCGTTGCCAAGTTTGCAAACGATACAAAGATCAGTGGGGGACAGGTAGCGTTGAGGAACAGGAAGGCTGTAGAAGGACTTCGATTTCGAGAATGGACAAGAAAGTGGTAAATGGAATACAATGTTGGAAAATGCATGGTCACTTACTTTGGCAGAAGAAATAAATGTGCAGACTATTTTCTAAACGAGGGGAAAATCCAAAAATCTGAGGTGCAAAGGGGCTTGTATGTGTCCAGGACAAAGAGTGGGCGGGATAAAATATGGTGGGCGCCACCTTTAGCAGCCGGCTCTCTTCCGGAAAGCTCTGGGGAAACCACGCCGTCTGGACAGGGCGGCAGGTGTTGTGATGGTTGGCGCGACGCTTTACAGTTCCAGCGACCCGGGCACAATTCGCACGTTCTCCCCATGGCCGCGTGGGTTTCCTCCGGAGTGCTCCGGTTTCCTCGCACAGTCCGAAGACGTGCCGACCGGTAGGTTAATCGGTCATCGCAAACTGTTGCACGGTTAAATCAGGGGGTGTCTGGGCAGCGCGAAACGTCCGTGTCTCAATTGAAAAACAGTAAATAAAAGTTAATCTGACCAACCGTCTAGTTAGCCCGCCCCTCTATTAGCTCAGTCACTGCACTTTAAACCACTTTTACATTCTAAATATGTATTTATGCGCATTTTTCCTCCAACCTCTAACATGATTGTTGATAATTGTTGAATGGTGTTTTTGTTGCGTGTCGCCTGCTGACCAGCACACCACGGCAAGTTCCTCGTGTGTGTAAGGCAATGCCAGGCTTCAGCTATATTAAGCTTCTGTAAAAGGGCGCCGACCCTTCAGCCAAACACAAGCGCCCGGGGAGCAAAGGGGTCTTGTGGGCTGCTGTAAACGCTGGAGGATCTGGTCTCGGTTCTCTCCGGAGATGGCTTAGCCTCCGCTCTGGGTCTGCGCCGACGGACTCCTCACACAATTTGCACACCCGGCCATTACTGTGTAAACTCGCACAGCCTGGACCACGGGGAGAGCGCGCCACCGGCTACTGTACGGCCCCCGGGCTTGGGAGAGAGCCCCGCCCAGCGGGGGTCTAACAGCATCGTTTTGAAGGGCATTGTGAAGAAATTATTTTTACAGTCAGTCCCTCTTTAGAATTTCTCTCATTCCGACCAGCTGCTGCCTCGGTTGTCACCACCTGTTGACAATCGTAACGGGACCCCCTCCGGCTCTGGCACCTCCTGGTGACAGCTGCCCCGTGACGTCACTTGCTTTCTTTAAGCAAAGTAAAACGTGAACAACTTGTTTTATTTAAAACAAAACACTTCTCTGCGGAAAGTCAGCGAGGGGTTGTGCAAATGTCCACCGTGTATATAGAAAAGCGGGACTGAGAAACGTCCTTTGATGCTGTCAGCGCTGGGAAACCGTAGCCGTGGGGGTCACAGTCCTTCTTTGGAAATGTGCTGATGTACGAACGGGGCCGGGTAAAAAGCACAATCACAACTCACTGGGGGAGAGGAAACCGCCCTGGGTTGATTCACTAAAATACCAGTCATAAAATCGCACCGTATTTAACATCGCACCCAGCACCTAATAGGGGAGGAGAGTGGACCATGGATTAAGGAGCGGAGGGCAGGAGAGAAGAGAGGAGGGGGGTCAGACTGGGGAAGGAAAACAAGAGGATGCGAGGGGGGAGAAATTGCGGGTGTTTAAGGAGGAGATTGATAGGTATCTAATCAGTCAGGGCATCAGGGGATGTGGGAGAAAAGCCGGAAACTGGAACTGGATGGGAGAATAGTTTAGCTCATGGTGGAGTGGCAGAACAGACTCGATGGGCTGAATGGCCTACTTCTGCTCCTTTGTCTTGTTATCTTGTGAAATGGATACCCATCGCCTCCTTTTGGTTCCCTTCCTCCTTCCCTTTACCCCATGGTCCACAGTCCTCTCCTCTCAGATTCCTTCCCCTTTAGCCTTTTCCTCTTCCACCTGTCCCCTCTCAGCTTCTTCATCCCTGCTCCCCCACCCACCCACCTTCCCCTCACCTGATCTCTCCTATCACCTGCCAACTTATACTCCCCTCCTCCCCTCACCTACTTATTCTGCCTTCTGCCCCCACTCTTGATTAAAGGTCTCAGCCGCTTTCTCCTCGTCACTGATGTTGCCGGACCTGTTGAGTTCCTCCAGCACGTTGTGTGTGTGTGTGTGATTTGCTCGGGATTTCCGGCGCCTGCGGGATCTCTTGCGGTTCCGATGGACAGAATGACGGGGCGCAGGCTGCATTAGGACAGAGCTGGAGTCGTCCCTTCTCTGGGCGACCCGCCGACGCTGGCAGCAGGTAACGCGGACGGCCATGTAGGGCAGTGGAACAGGTTGCTGCCGCACCGCGGAGCGGCTCAGCTGCTCTGGCATGTTTATCAGCAGCTGCACGGTGCCGACGGAACTTCAGCCCATCGGGGACAGTGCATCCCACTGCCTCCCCAGAGTCCCTGGCGACTTGGCAGTGCGGTAAGCGAGAAGAATCACAACGCTTCTCATACTCTGATGGATAATGTCTAGCCAAAGGCTCCCAGCCATGATCCAACGGAGACGCCCCCAACACCGCCCCCCAGTGTTTGAGCAGAGCAACACTGCCATAATGGGGACGGCGGAAAGGCTGGACTAGCATATTTTCTGAACTATAGGATATTACATTAGTACCCAGATACTTTAGATATTTAGATACTTCCATTACATCAGACACTTTATCTATCTATTTATTTATTGGGGTATAGCACGGAACATACCTTTCTAACTCTTCGAGACAATCCACCCAGCAATCCCCCAATTTAATCCTAGCCTAACCACTGGACAGTTTACAATGGCTAATTAACCTTCAGTACGTCTTTGGACTGTGGGAGGAAACCGGAGCACCTGGAGGAAACCCAGGGAGAACATACAAAGTCCCCACAGGTAGCAGTGGGAACTGAACTCAGATTGCCTGCACTGCAGAGCGTTGTGATAAACTGTTACGCTACCGTCCCACATCTTTACATGTTACACTTCAGCACGGTAAATCCCCCAGCCGAAGCCCAGCAAAGTACACAAAATCAACCTGGCCCCCAGTTCCAACCGCAAGCCAGTCCACATTCCAGATCCTGGCATTCTCGGACATCCTCAAGAGACAATGCCTCGAGGAGATGGCAACCAGACCTAAGAACACTCACCTTCCGGGACATTCCCTCTTCTCCTTACTACCAGGGGCAGCACAATAACAAAGCTGTTATAACAAAGCCGCTAGCACATGGCTTTATACTGCCGACAATCACCGACTGGGGTTCAGTTTTCACCATGCCTGGTGGGAGTTTGTGTGCTGTCTCTGTGACAATGCCTCTCCTCTGTGGGTTCCCTCCCACACTCCAAAGACGTGCGTTAGCGATAGTGAGTTGTGGCCATGCTACGTTGGTGCTGGAAGCATGGCGACACTTGCAGGCTGCCCAGTCCGATCCTCACCGATTTGATTTGACGCATTTCAGATGTTTCGACGTACATGTGACAAATAAAGCTAACATTTATGGCTTTATAATTAGAGAGCAGCTACAGGAGCCTGAATACTCATACTCAACAATTTAAGAACAACTTCTGCTCCTCCGCCATCAGACTTCTGAATGGTCCATGAACCCATAAACACTACCTCACTAGTTCTTTTTTAGTTATTATTTGTAATTTATAGATTTTTATTTATTTGCACGATATTGCAAAACAAATCTCATGTCAGGTGTCAGTGATAATATAATTGATTCTGACCCCAGGCTTCAGTCCTGGCTCGGGTCACTGAAATCCAGGGCAAAGTGGTGGAGAAACTCAGCAGGCCAGGCAGCATCAGTGAAGAGGAGGAAGCGTATCAGCCTGAGCACACACAAGGTGGTCGATCCTGGGAGTTACAGCATTGGCAAAGCTATTAGTAACTGACAGGAATCAAATGTTTCTGTGTGTTAAAGTTTGCACTGAGACTGAAACTAGCCAATGAGTTTGTTTATTAGTTTTATTTAAAAGTTAAGACTGGCCCCTCGATCCTTTCCTTCTCTTCTTCTGGCCATCTCCATCTGAGCTATTTGGTTTAGACTTCCCGATATGGGATCTATTTCGTTGCCACACCAGCTTCTGTGGGTACTCCCCTTTAGAGTCAGTTATACGCCATGAATGGTAACAGGCCCTTTGGGTTGACATACCCCACCAGCCAAGTTATCTACCTGAGCTAGTTCCAAATATCCTTAAAACCTTTCCTATCTATCGACCTCTCTTCTTCTTCTTCTTTTGCCCATTACGCTACTGGCGTTTCGGGCAGCGATGAAGGCCCTTCATCTCTGGCGGTGTTCAGGGCTTCCTCCATCGTGTCCATAGCTTCCCCTTGGTCTTCACTGCTGCCAGTCATGCAGATCCCGGGTGGAGATTTGGGAATAATGTTGCACTCAGTTGCAGGATTCTTCGTGGCTGTTTCCGTGACCAGTCAGGGTTGTTAGATCTGAGCTGAGCCCCTGAACCTGGAGGACTGGCGGACCCAGTGTGGTTTTGCCAACATTTCCTACAGTTGGGACAACCTCTCCGGATGTACAGCTGAAAGCTTCCTAACTGTTCTGGAACGTCAATTTGAACGTAAGAAGCTGCAGAGAGCCGTAGACTCAGCTCAAAACACCATGAGAACATCACTCCCCACTCCCCCCCCCCCAAGAGGAAACAACCCATAGAGTTGGAGTCAGGGCCTTGTCTTTTGGCTGTTGGTAGGGTCGCCCATGCCAAACAGGTCAGAGGGTGGAAGCTTGACTAAGAGTGGCCCACCGGTCCTCCAGGCTCAGGGGTTCAGCTCAGGGCCAACGACCCTGACTGGTCAGACAAAACTGTGACAGAAACAGCAGTGAAAAATCCTTCTACATCTGAGTGTGACGGTATTCCTGAGTCTTCACCCGGGACTTGCATGACTGACGGTAGTAAAAACCGAGAGAAAGCTACTGACACGATGAAGGAAGCCCTGAACACCGCCAGAGATGGAGGATCTTCATCGCTGCCCTAAACGCCAGCAGAGTAACAGGCAGTAAATACATCACTCCCCACCATCAGTGATACCTCAAGAAGGCAACGTCCATCATCAAAGATCCCTACCAACCGGGGAACCTTTATCATTAGCTACACTATGACTACTTTGGTCGCCTTGCACTAAAATGGGCTTTTATTTGGTTCTAATTGTATTCTTTCTTGTAAAAAATTGTGAATAATTGATGCTTTTCTTGTGCATATTGCTTATGTGTGTCTGCAATGCTGCTGCAGGTAGGATTTTGTCGTACCTGTGCTCACAAGTACTTCTGCATTTGACAATAACTTTGACCTTGACGTGACGTCCCAGTTCTTGTACTTAGTGCCCTGACAACAAAGGCAAGCATGCCAACCACTTCCTTTCCTGCCCTGAGTTGGAGACTTTCAGGGAACTGTGTGCTCGTACTCAGTAAGTCTCGTTGTTCTACGACATTCCCCGGGGCTTCACCATTTACTGTGCAGGTCATGCCCCATTTTAACTTCACAAACTGCAGCAATTCACACTTGTTCTCTGGTTATAGAGCAAAAGATACTCATAGAAACAGGCTCTTCACCCCACTGAATGCATGCCAACCATCAAACGCCCATTTTCACACTGAATCCAACCCTTCTTATTTTTCATATGTTCGCATCAATTGCTACCAGATTCTACCACTCAGCTCCACATTGAGGGTAATTTACAGTAGCTAATTGCCCCACCATCCCTCACATCTGTGGTTCAATGTTTCTGTTTAACATCAGAGAGTGTTATCAAGATACAACCTGAAATTCTTACTCTTCACAGACATCCATGAAACAGAAGAAATACCCCAAAGAACATATGACAGAAAAACATTAGAACCCTAAAGCCCCCTTCACCCTCCCCTGCCCAATCAGCAGCAAAGAATCAACCCTCCCCGTCCCCCCACCTGCCTCATCAAACTCATTAGCCACCCCCTACCTCCACCCACCATGCAAGCCCCTGAAAAGACCATGATTGAGAGTCCATCCAAAACCACTGTTCAACATCCCACTGGCTCTTCCGCTCACTAACGAGGGAGAGAGTGAATCACTCCTTCCACAAACCATCCCTCCATCAGATTGTCCCTCCATAAGACCATCATTCTATCAAACTATCTCTCCATCAGATCATCACTCTATCAACCCATCACTGTCAAATAATCTCTCCATTAGCCCATCCCTCCATCAGCTCATCCCTCCATAAGACCATCACTCTTTCAAACCATCCCTGCATCAGACTATCACCGTGTAACACGATCGCTCCGTCAGACAATCATTCTATAACATCATCATTATCAAACCATCCTTCCATCAATCACAACTCCATCCGACAATCACTGCGTAACACCATCACTCTATCGAAGCATCTCTCCATCAGACTATCATGCGTAACACCATCACTCTATCAAAGCATCTCTCCATCCGACAATCACTGCATAACACCATCACTCTATTAAAGCATCTCTCCGTCAGACAATCACTGCGTAACACCATCACTCTATCAAAGCATCTCTCCGTCAGACAATCACTGCGTAACACCATCACTCTATCAAAGCATCTCTCCGTCAGACAATCACTGCGTAACACCATCACTCTATCAAAGCATCTCTCTGTCAGACAATCACTGCATAACACCATCACTCTATCAAAGCATCTCTCTGTTAGACAATCACTGCGTAACACCATCACTCAATCAAAGCATCTCTCCTTCAGCCCATCTTTCCATCAAAACACCCTCTGTGAGCTCATCTTTCTGTTTTGACAGAGTGTTAGTCTTAGGAAGGGACGAGCCTGGAGGGGTGGCCTGGTTACCTGGACTCCAGAAATGCTGCTGGGGAACATTTGGTCTAGACTGTAAAGATTGTGTGGAAGGTCAAGGATTATGACAGAG